>NW_008681712.1:2450-6942 GCF_000695815.1 Acanthisitta chloris | reverse complement strand
AGCCTTGCTGCATCCTCTTGACACTCTCAGATACTTATAGACATTACTCTCAGTTATCTCTTCTTGAGGTTGAACAGGCTCATTCAGCCCATCCTCAGAGAAGAGATGCTCCAGTCTGTATGGGATATGTAGTAACAAACTGAAAAGCCAAGCCAAAACATGTTTTATTCAGTTATTCTAGTATGCTTATATTGATAGATCTTATTCCAAATAAGGGAAATAATTAGTAGCAATATACTGTTATGCCCTTCTACTGGTATGGTTGCCTACATGCTAACTTTTTTTCTCATATATGATCACATGCCTTACCAAAATGTTTCTAACAGGATAACCTTCTCAGTGACAAGGAGCCTTTGGTCAAAATGCACATCGTCATCCCAACCAGTTCATTCTGGGTAACAACCTTAGGTTTTGACAGAGCAGTTTATTCACCTAGATTGATATCTAAGGTGCCAACACTGACATGAAGATGAGATAAAGGAAAAAATGTCACAGATTTAAGTGGAGCTTAAATATCCCAAGTGAAACTCAGACACTGGTCCATCTCTAATGGTAAAGTCCTCTGGGAATCATTTCTAGATTAGGCACATAAAAGTTATATGTATACTAGATAAATAATAATATAAAAATGTTACATTTTATGTGTCTCTATTGTGCACCTTCACTTACTGAAATAAAATAATTTCTATCCCTTTACAGAGTATAGTTAATTCTGAAGTGTACTTCAAACTTTTATTTTCTTTGGCAGCTGAAAAGTAAATTCCATTCTACATCACTTTTCCAGTTCCTCTTCCTCCCCATGCCCCAGCACTCTAGTGCATTACTGTGACTTTTCTTTTAATTCCGTAAAACTTTTACCCGGTTAATTGCAGTCTGGTGAAATATTCATCCTGTGTTGCTTGCTGAAATTACTGGCAAGGGAATATAAAGCTCAGTGGGCCTCGTGAAGTCCTCAATGCCATTCCTTTCGACTATTCTGTGTCCTATGTTACCTTGCAAGATGTGGGAGCCATGCACGGCTCCGGGAGAGGGAGCTGTTGCCAAGGGTATCCTTGCAACCTCCGCTCAAATTAGGATAGAATGCAGCACTTACTTTCCTTAGTAGTTTCTAAAAGTAGTTCTCTCCATAATGTGCTTTTTGAAAACTCCTGCATTTCCAAAAGAACTTTCTGACAGACACTTTAGTCACTGGACCCAAAATTCTGTTCCTAAATCTGGGTAGAATAAGGATTGGGGAGGGTGGATATATATGAAGAAATGAAGACTCTTTTCCCTCACCCCCCAAATCTCCCTTCTGTGGTTGTGAAGGCCTCTCTTGGGGGCCTGTGGTCCATAAAATGTCCTTTATAAAGGCAAAGGGCCAGTCCAAATTGGATGAAAGCAACACTAGAATAAAGAAAAGGCTTCAGTCCCACCAAAGTTCCTTAAACAGTATTATACAGCCACTGTTTTGTTCAAAATCAGCAGCTTGAATTGGATAGTCATTTACAGTGTAACTGTTTGAGAATTAAAGCATGGGGGAAGGCACATCAGGCAGAGTCTGGTACCCTCAGTGGGGGATGCTGAGCTCCCCTCCACAACGAGGCCATGATACAGCAGAAATAAAAGAAAGGGAGGGAAGCAGCAGACAATGTCTCCATCTCAAACAAACAAGCCTCAAGATGGAGAGATTCAGGGAGCAGCTGGCAGCTTCAGGAAAAGCAGTGTTACTTCTCCCAGCACTAATAGCAGGCACCATGGCCTCATTCAGCCCTCCTGCCTGTCCCACCAGTCTCAGCCAGGGAGATCAACTCCCTCACAGGATGAGTTGGGTATTACTCTGGCTCAGGGGTTCTGCAGGCTGGTGCTCAGTTTGGCAGTGAAGAGGAGTGTGCAGGGAATGGAGAGTACTAGGGGAAAGCAGGGCCATTCGTCCTCCCCTACTGCCTCTTCCACTCTGACCTGACCCTGCGCTTGCCTAGTGAGAGGGCAGGAGCAGAGTTTCCAACAAAGAGGGGAGATAAATTGATTCAATTTGAAGAGGAGTGGTCTTGAAGGTGTTCTTTCACCACCTTCTCCCACTAAATACTGATAAGGTTGTGTAAGAAAGCACCAGTTAGACGTATGAATTAGGAGAGTGAGAACTCTGTGAGAAAGGTCACTGGTGGAGCATTGACCTATCCCAAAAGTTAGAAAGCAACTTCATCATGGTGGGCCTGGAGGAAAATGAAAACGACTCAGTTTATCTGAGAAAGGGAAGGCAGGGATCTCCTGCCAGCACTAACACCAACACCAGCGTATCAGCAAATGACAGCAGAAGCCATGGAGTCAGGCATGTTTGGCAACAGACAAGTAACTGCATGCATTTTTCTTCACAGCCGTGGCTGGCAAGGATCACCCATGGTTGCAGTTCAGCTGCAAGGAGTCAGCACTGGACATAGTGCAGATGTGGGCCCATCAGTGCAGCATGCCTTTCTGCAGAGAAATACCAAAGCAACTTTTTCTCTGTGTTATGGAATCCCAAGCATTGCCCCCACAAATGGAGTGGTACCATCAGCTTAATAGGGTCATCTCAAGGGCATCAGCTTATCTGTAGCTATCCTTCAGGTGCCAGAGGTCACATGCTAAGCATGAAAGATGAGATTCAATTCAAAAAAGAGGACTGATCTTTTGAAAAGCTAGGTCTATGTCTTTATTTTGCCAATATAAACAAAACATACTATTTTGATAGGATGAAAATATGCAAAACCACAGTTCTGCTCTTTCCTTCATTTATAGTCCGGTCAAGTCTCTGCACAATTACACAACAACGTTGTATGAACACCTGCAGCTGTTATTTTCTGCTTTTGCATGTCAGGGCTATTGAAAGTGACAGACTGTGCTCTCTGATAATCATCGCATTTACAGTGAATGCAAACATGTTCATCCCATTTTCACAGGGTCATGCACCAAACTATCCACTATTTGTCAGGCAAACAAATGCAGCTCTTTGTTTCAGATTGCTGGGAATTTGGAATCCCAGTAAGGCACAGGTCTGCTGGATCTGGATGTAAACCTCTCCTTGGCCACCCTTCCAGCAGCTTTACTATGAGAAAGGAAGGAAGGAAAGAAAGAGTTATGGACAAAAATGGGTCAAAAGCAGAAAGGTTATCTCATTAGGAAACAGGGAAAATCTTGAGGTTAAATACTGTCTGTTGTGAATACCTGGATGTCTGCACACCAATGAAAACATGCAAAGAAGTATGTGTGTCTACACATACACAAACATATACATCTATAAATACATACATTTGTATACCTATATGTGTAGTCAGCTTAAATATAGTGCCAGCACAGCAGGATACTGCATTTTCTAAGGGCCAAATTGTGCAGAAATCCACAGGTGCAGATTTCTAAAGACAGCAATTTGTTTGATAAAATCTTCAGATTCCCTCCTTTTCAGGAAATTACGAGGCATGTCCTAGGAATTAAGTTTCAAGGTCATAGCCATCCTAGGCAAAGCAAAAATAGCCATTTCAGAAGGCTTATGAACTCTGCAATTCATAAATCAGCATCACAGAGCAGCCTTCAGTGGAGAAACACAAATTTGAATCAGTGGAGCATTTGGCCAGAATTATCTGCCACAATAAACAACTTAGAATATTTTACTGCCTGGTTGGGTACTGCGCTTTCTGCACAGAATAGCCAAAGAGCTGAAAAAAGGAGTCACAAAAAAAGAAAACTCATGATTAATATAATGTTTTAAGAGTCACTGTGGCTTGGAATTATTGGAAAATAGATATAAATGTATTAGCTGCAGTAGGAATCATATCTAAAACATTCAAAATTATTAACAGCTAATGAGCTCCGGAATGAGTGAAACAAGTTTGATCATGCAGTACTGGCCTGTGGAACTTAAAAACTGCCAGGAGCTTGGATAAATCTTTCTGAAATTTGCTTTTGGAAGTGTATTTTTGCTTGTTTATAAGAGGTCATAGGTATTTGTTGCTTTACCTCTGGAGAGATGCCTATCCCTGAACACTCAACATTTAATTTTGATTTCCCAGTTTATATTCCCGAATAAAATAGTTTTCCATTGTAAAAATTACTAATTCAAGATTATTGTTTGTTGTGTATTGTTTATTTGCTGTTAAAGGGTAGGGGCACAGAGTCTGTGGAGAGGTGTCCTGCCCAGGGGCAGGGGTGGGAAGGCTACGAAGGATTTATCTGCTAACATCATGCTGCAGACAGTGGATCACTTGCAGCAGTTTGTTTGGGACTCTGTACAATCTTGTGCTTCCAGAAGGTAGGACAGTGGCACAGAGGCAGCTGTGGCGCAGAGTATACTTATCCCGTGGGAATGTGTTTGTGCTGAATGCTCTGCAGAGGGCACACGTTGTCCAAGCCTGGCGTGGTACATGGCAATGTATCAGCAGTTTATCAGTGTTAGCAGTGTACTAGTGTAGCAAGGCATCAGCTGATAGACTGAGGTGCAGCCTCGTCCTGCCCTGGCCCTACCTATGTCCTGCTCCAG
>NW_008681712.1:0-2425 GCF_000695815.1 Acanthisitta chloris | reverse complement strand
TGCAACTTCTCCTTCATTTGTGGGAGGAGGGAAGAAGACCATGAGATTGTTATTTAGTGATTCTGGGAGTCACCTGCCAAATGGTCCTTGGGTTCTCATTCATATTTCTGTATCTTATCCAAGGCCTGTTTAAAGAACATGAAGTGCAGAGCAGCCCTGACCCTCAGTGAGCCTGTGGCTGCCAAAACATGCCCACAAATGTTTCCTCTCCCTGGTCTTGCAAATGTTGAATTCCTTTCTCCATTATTTAAGTCAGATGGATGGTAGGTGCACTCTGCACAACTTACCATTTGGTTAGGACATGGAGAGAAGCAGGTACAAAGCTCTGCAGGCAAGAGAAGGAACTGAATGTAGCTTTCCCTTTTTAATTTTCCTCAGTGCCTGGTGCTCTGTGAGTCTGTCCTGGTGGCCTGTCCTCCTTGCTTTGTTCTCTGAAAGATCACAGAAGGAAGGTGGGCTATCAAATATGTTTGGTATCCCTCCCTTTTATATGTGCTGTCTCCAGGCAGCTACCTGAGCTGTCAGTTCTCCTTCACAGTCACAGATGCTTCTACTTTCCTGTCTGTGGCAGCAGAGCAGTGAGTGTCTGGGTGTCTTCCTCTGTGCTGTACAGGAAACCCACCAGTACCGTGTGGGGAACTGACCTAGCTCCCACCACACCACTGTTGGGATTTCACACCAGCAGCATGATTTTAAATATTTCTGAAATTGACTTCCAAGTTTTTATGCCCTTTGTTGCACTTCTGCTTTTGTCCTTACACAGCAGCATGCTTTGATAATGCTAAAGTTACCAGCATTTGATTGTCTAGTGTCTTACAGAAATCTTATATATAGCCACAGAGAAATCTATACAGCCTACAGTGTTGGGTTTGGGTTTTTTTGTTATCTTTAAAAAGTGTCCTGAAAACTAACTCAAACTGAGGAAGCAGAAGTATTGGAGTTATTGCTAGTGCTCCACGTTGGCTTTGAGACATCACAAACCCTGGACAAGTTTCTGGACACGTAACAAATGTTCACTGAGAAGAATTGGTGATTACTCTGTATTCAAAGCACATACTGAAACATGTCTTGGGTGCAATAAATACATTACCTGCTTATGCAAGCAAACGTGTGGCAAACATACTTCATTATTACTCTTTGGGAATTTTCTAGGCCACCTGGACTTTCCTGGGCATCTGCTGATTTGCCTATATGCAGATATTAAAATTATCTTTATTTTACCTTTCAGGCTGATGCAAAGGATATTACAGGTGGCTGCTGAATCCAGAGGACTCTCCAAACCAGGGATTCCTCTTGCCTCTCAGTTGCTGAGACCGCAGAGGTTTCCCTGGTCGCATGGATGCATCTGCTGCTGTTCCTGTTTGCAGGGAGGGCTGGTAGCGAGGCTGAGGCTCCTGTGTGTGTATGAGCACACACCCAGGGGATGCCTATACCATAGACACCCCTAAGTGCAGACAACCCAGTTCTGCTGCTTGTCTCTGCTGCTCTGGATTGGGGCTCCCTATAGAAACCCCAAACCCTCAGTCTCAGGTTCATTAACTCAGCCACAGTCACAGACTCTCAAACATCAGCACAGCCTCCAAGTCTGTCTAATATCCCCACACAGATCCAGACCCTCTTACCCAGGCTATGGCTCCCCTCTACTTGATGCTGTGTGTTACTCTACCTGTTTGTGTGGCCAGCAGGTCAAACGAGGTGATTCTCCCCCTCTACTCTGCTCTCATGAGACCTCTCCTGGAACACTGCGTGCCAATGTAAGAAGGACATGGAACTGTTGGAGCAAGTCCAGAAGAGGGGCAAAAAGTTGATAAGGGGGTTGGACCATCTCCCCTACAAAGACAGGCTGAGGAAGTTTGGGCTATTCAGCTTGGAGACGAGAAGGTTGTATGGAGATCTCACAGCAGCCTTCCAGTATCTGAAGAGGCTATAGAGGAAGCAGAGAGGGACTCTTTGTTTGGAACTGCAGTAATAGGAGAAGGGGTAATGGATTCAAATTGAAGGAGGGGAAATTTAGGCTAAATATAAGGGAAAAGTTTTTTACAGTGAGGATGGTGAGACACTGGCACAGGTTGCCCAGGGAGGTAGAGGATGCCCTAACCCTGTCAGTGTTCAAAACCAGGCTGGATGAAGCCTTGAGCAACCTGGTCTAGTGTGGAGGTGTCCCTGCCCATGGCAAGGGTTTGGGACTAGATGATCTATAAGGTCCATTCCAACCCGTAAAGTTCTGTGATTCTAACCTGGCTTGAAGCTTGCTGGTGAGGGTTGCATACACACCCGCGGAATTACACTCACGGGACACACGGACCCGCAGCTCTCGGCTGCTGCCGTTCACACCTTGCGGCACTCCGAGCAGCACAGGAATCCGCCCCCAGCGCAGGGACGGGCCGAGCCGCGGGGGAGTGTTTCGAGGCTGCCTCGCTGGGGC
>NW_008681711.1:12015-39427 GCF_000695815.1 Acanthisitta chloris | reverse complement strand
CCCCGGGAATGGGCTCTCGCCCGCTGTGCCAGCCCGGGGAGCTCCGCAGAGCCTTGCTCCCACCACCAGGTCCTCGCAGAGGCTTTTCCCAGCTGTGTGGTATGGCCACAGCAGGCTTGGGCGCTCTGTCTCTAGAAGCACTTCTCACCATATTGAGGAATCCCCAAAAATCATCTTGCCAGACCCCACTGCCACCATGGCAAGCACCTGGATCTCAGAGCCTCAGCATTCTCCCCATGGCCAACTGGTATTTGCCCAAGACGCCAGTTGCCCATAGTCCTATCACCCCTGACTAATGACACCCTGTCCTTTTCTTTGTCCAGCTCTGGGTGGTGTTTCTATACTTTTCCTTTGAAGAGCTGAAGGCCATAAGCACAGCTCTCCAGCACTATGAATGGAGCAGAATAGTAAAATCCCAAAGCAAACAGCCTCTCCTGCGGTTTTCTGAAAGAAAACCAAGTTTATTTCTAGGTTTAAAATCATTAGCAAGATATTGGTTTGCATTGATGTGGTAAGTGTATCAAATCAATAAATCTACAGCTCTGGGTAAGCACTTTGCATTCTGAGGATACTTCAGCCTCACCGGTCCTGCTGCCTGTAGAGTCTCAAGTTTTTCAACACCATTTCTACCCCAGGTTATTGCAGTGGATGGTATTTTAAACAGGCAAAGCCCTCACCCTGACAGAGACATTCATGTTTCCCTTCACCAGAAGAGCCTGGGCAAGGATTTGAGTCTTGGACCTCCTCATTCTGCCACTGACTCACTGATTCACTTTGGTAACTCATGCTTTGGCGCCTCTTCTCACCTCCAGGACTTGAGTAGCAACTTCTCTCTTCAGGGGTGCTTTACAGATCTGCATGCATAAATCCAACTTTAAGAGCAAGATAGAAAAAGCTACAGAAATATAATCTATTGTAGACAGCACGATCATTCCTGTTTCGCCTCCCTGGGCTCATTCTTGACCTTAGAGTAACTTTTCCCTGTTTGTTTCCAAACACACTTGAAAAGATTGCCATGAAATTAATAAGTATTGACAGGAGGGTCAGGCAGGCAGAAATACATCTGGAAGGATGCCACAGACATTAGAAATGATGAAAATGCAGGTCAAATTATTAAAATAGGGTTTTTTTCTTTTTTTAAAACTACATAAGAACTATGAGGCCACAAAAATGTGCCTGAAATCTTGACTACAAATCTGGGCTCCAGATACTTCAGTGCTGGCAAGAAGGAGACAGAGCCTACCACATGCAGAGCAGCAACAGCACTTGAAGTGTTTTGTGCTGGAGTTAAAGTTTTGCTTGTGCTCCTGCTAAGAAATTTTTTAACAAATCTTTGAATAATAGAAGGGAGAGAAGAGGGTGAATGCTGATGAAACAGGATATTGTTGGGACACACACACACGACACCTGATGTATTATTGGACCTTGACTCTTTTCCCCTTAAGTCATAGCCTTTTGTTCAAAGGAAAATCTAAAACCTCACTCATAACTAAAGTACCCATTTTTAATACACAGCATTTCTTCTCCCTCTAAGGATACCTTAAGTTGAAGAAGATATGTAGAAGGGATCTAGGTGAACAGGAGCAGATCCATAAGGATGGAATGAGACTGGTACTACAGACCTGTGAGCATGGCTAGAGGAGGCTCAGACCTCAGCTGCCTTCATGGGGACACCTGCAAATTAACAGCAAATTCACTGTGGCCACACAAGGTCCCAACCTGCAAATAAGTAGCTGAGATCTGAGCAGTGCAGTCCTTGTGGGAGCCTGTCTGAGTAGAAAGATCTACATATGTTGTAATATCACCACTTTGGTGTCTGCATGCCCTGAGACCACCTACTATCAGCAGACTCAGCTTCACCGGGAGAACTTCTCCTCCCAGTGCTCCCAGGGGAGGTAACACTGTCTTATGTCACACCTCAGGGAAGCCTCTGGCACAGGGACATTGATGTGCAAATTTCCCAAGAGCTGAGTTAGCTCCCCAACACCTGCACAGGCTTTCCCAGCTGTGGTTGAGCTTCACCTGAGAAAGCTGTCTTTGTTCTGTCCTGCCCTGTGGAGCTTCTCATTCCCTACCCTGAAGACCAGCTACTGATGCCCACCCTCCCTCATGCTGGTCCAGGCAAGGCTAGCACTGAGACCAAGCTAATATCTGCCCAGCTGAGCTGGATCATCTGGAGTTGCCCATGTCTACTCCATGTCCTCACACATAAACTGTAGTCCCAACCTAAGTTGTCCTGTCAGAACCACAGCACTGCTCTGGCAGAACAAGGCTCACGTGTGCTCTGGCCATGCTGTGCCTGCACTGGGTATTGACTATATTTGCAGTTTCAAAGTTCTTGTTCAAATGATACAAATCTAGATAACAAAATAGCATACCATAAACAACCTCACTGCCAAAAAGTAATACCTGGATGTGAGGAAATACATAATTTGCAATTCATAACCATACAGGGAGGTTTAGACAGCATTGCAATGTTTACTGTCTACCTCATTATTCATCTTGCTGCTTTCTAAATGTCCGAGTTGTGTAAATTAGGGGTGAGGTAAATTCGTGGCTGTCACTTGGAAGAAATAACTGGGTTTTGAACAACAGTTTTTATTGTTTGGAACTTGGAATTTCTGCTTTGAATTGCATTGAATCCTCAGTGCTAAGAGCACTCTGCCAGCTGAACTCAGGTGGAGCCAGACAAAAGCTTGTCTTTGCCTGAATTTCACATCTCACTCCACCCAGGATGGGGCAGAACTCAGGACCTTGAAAACTTCATCATATTTTCATATGTTCTTACTGCCTTCTTTCAACCACATTTTCTTATGACCTTTCACCATCCCACATCTCTGAAGTGAAAATGATCCTAACAATTGTAACTACAATGATCTTTCTTTGGAAAGGACCACCCATCCCCCCTCAAGTCTAGGACCTTGCTGAGTTTGAAGTAGCTGTGAAAAAAAATTTAAGGACCAGATTTAAACAAACAAACAAACCAATCCCTCATTACAAGAGACCTCTCAGAATGCAGTTCACTAATACAGTGTATTTTAAACTATACCTACATGAGGGGGTCATATAGCCTGTTCCTTCTGCTGGCTGTCTCTGTCATCCGGCTTATTCCCAAAATTTGTGAGGTGTGGAGTTGCTATTTTCCTGGTTGTGACCCTGGCCTTTGAGCTATGAGTCAATTTTGCATTATACATTTTGAGCTGACACCCATGCTTGTGCTGAAGTCCAAATTTGCCTTGCATCTTTCCCATTTGGAAGCTGTTTTGGGTCTGGATCCATGCCATAGCTCCCTCCACTGCCATCACACACAGAGTCCAGGGAAAAGAGTCCCTCTTCTCAACTGACCCAATGGTTTATTATAAAACCTTTTACCTCTCTCCTACAGGAGGCCAGCACTGCCCTCACTCTTTACAATTTGAAGTAAAACTTAAAACCCACTGGATAGAAATGTGGTAGGGAAGAAGGGGTCTGACATTTACTGTGATCTACTGACTCTCCTGCTTTGCAGTTCAAGGCAGCACATCCTAGTCTACACTGGTACAAACTGGCTTTCAAATCCTACTAGATGCAGCCTGCAGGGCTCAACATCCTCTTCCTGAAGTGTTACCTGCACTGAGAAAGAATCCCCAAATTTCAGTGTCTTCTGTAAAGCTCATGTTAATGCCTGCTCAGCCTCCCCACCAGCCCTGACCTCTCTGCATGCTTCTGCCTGGCCCCAAGGCATCTCCATCCTTCCTGTGTCTTTTCTCTTCACTTTATAACACCTCTGAAAAACTGCAGCACAGTGAAGCAGCCAAATGGGGAGATCTCTTTAGCCTAAACTGTTGAGGGTTTGATTAACAAAACTGCTGCATTGTGGCTCTGGCTTGCAGCAGTGTTGGCACTTTGGAAAAACATCCTATCAGTACTATTTTAATGCAGCAATGAAAATCTCTTTACCTGTTTTTTTCTTTTTTCTACAGCTGAGGCTACCTAACTCTACCTGGATAGTAAAGGCTGTACAACCTCCATTCAGACTGCCTTCAATGAGTTTGTTAGCCCATAAATAACATCAATCAGCAGTTGTTTTTGAGGTAGAGAAGTAACTTGACAGATTATTTCAAAGGAGAATTAGGTTCCTGATTATCTGTGACCTTGTGTGTTTCAGAATCATTACAGCCATTACAGGACATCACTTGTCTTTACTTTGACTGTTCCTGCTTCCTTTGCATCCTCCGATATTTTTCCTATCGATTATCAAAGAAACCGATGGGGTCACGCTGTGGCCCTCAGCAGACATGAATCCTCTGTACCTCCAGCAGCTCATAATCAGAGCATGGAATGGAAAGCCGTGTATTGCAGGACCGGTTAAACTGCGCTCCCCGTGCGGCTGCCTGGGAGATTGAGGCAGAAGCAACATCCATGGAGGGGACTTGCAGTTAGGGCAATTGCCTGGAAAATGGGCTAACACCCCAGGGAGCTGCTGGGATAATTCAGCCTTCCTGGGACCCTCCTGACTGCGCTGCAGTTAAACGAATGCCCTGCAAAACCGACGCTCAGGCACACAGCCTGTATTTTCCCAGATTTCCCAATTGCCTGTTGCAGGCACTTGGCGGGAGTAGAGCTGTAGCTCTTGCAACGAAACCTCAACTGAGCAGAGAGCTGTGTGCGGTGACAGGGTGGTGCTACTGCTCCTGAGTATTTGGAAACCACAGCCGTGTTTGCAAGCTGATAGCTCTGGAGGTATTTTAATGCACAGCCTGCTGCCAGCACAGATTCACCTGGAGCCGAGGGGAGAGAGGCCGGACAACGCAGAGCTTTGCACATTGACGGACTGGGAGCGCGAGCTGGAATCAAAGCTCAGCCAGCTGCAGCGAATGCTTCCATGGGAGGTGCCCGAGGTAATTTTTCCATAGTTTTCAGAATAACATCTCTGCAGAATTGTCTGGAAAATATTGTATGCAAGTCACTCTTTTTCCATTTCCAAGCCTCCGTGGGTGGAGTGATGGAAGGGTTAACTGGGCAGAGGCGCATGAATTCTGGAGACATTTGCAGATACCTGAGGTACCTTCAGCGGCTCCACAATGTTGACCTCTGACTCTCTGAGTTTATCAGCACGTTCACTAATCAGGGGTGTTTAATGGAACAGCCACATGGATTCCTGGCATTCTTGAAACGTTATGACCCTGTCAGTTGTATGAAGAATAAAAGTCTCTAGCTTTTGAACTCACTAGAGTTTGCACTGTCTTAGAAGCCTTTGATAAATACTTGCTGGATTTCTTACCTAGCTGCTCTAATCTGCCCAAGGTCATCATTCCGGGAAAAAAAAAAAAAGGTTTTATTTTGTGGGCATTCATCAATTAAATGGATCAAATAAACGTTTTTTCTAATTCTAGTGTGGTAAAGAGCATTGTGTTGTCATGCTTAGAAAAGCCAGCAGATAAAAGATTTATTTTCATGTTACTTGTGGGGGTTTTTGTGTTCATTGTCAGTCTCTGATGACCAGTAAAAAACAAATGTAAAATATATTTTTCCAGGAAAACCCTAACGTTACTTAAAAGCATCTCACACAAGCGCCCAAAGCTTTTATCAACAGAGTCCACATGCATGTTCTTCCTTCACAGCTCACACTAGAGAGTTTAAGCACAAAAGTCTGCATTCAGTTACAATTAGAAACCCAAGCCTGGAGGTACATGTAATCCAGACCTTGCCCAAAATTTAAGTGGACCCAAATTCAAATGGGTTTAATTCCCCATGAATGGGGTACTCATGTCACTTTTAAGTGAAACTAGAATTTAGCAGTCACTTTGAGCACTTTTAAAATTTTACTTCAAGTCCAAGATACAAACATAAGAATGAAGGCCAAGTAAAATAGTTTGAATTTTGAGCAAGCAATATTTTTTTACATTTTTCCTGAATAAGCTCCATACAGAGCAAGCCTTGCTGGGCCAGATAAGGCTGGATAACTCACCCAGTGTAAGAAAGCCTTGTACTCAAGGGACTGGCAGCAGGCAAAGAAAAGAGGCTGGAAATATCAAGAGTTAACAGGTGACTCGATATGGATGTCTCTCTCTCTGCTATGAGGCTTTTAAAAGCAAACAGTTCACATAATTTATGAATGGTTTCATAGGAAGGCTCACATTTATCCCAGAGGCCATGCCTCGGCATAGCAGACCTCCCAGGAGACTTTTCAGGTGACTCTTCCTTTATCAACCTCATTTTATTACTCCTAGTTCTGTTCTTCTGGTGTTTCTCATCATATCTCATGATATTTTTAAACTCATCACCTACTGGCAATTTGTCATTAGAGTACATTGTTCAGCTGAGCTACACACCCTTATTTTGAGATGGGCAACAGCAAGAGCCTGACCCTTCACATGGCAGGGGACAAGCACATAAAAAGAACTGAGGAGGTCAGATCCTGTGCACGGTGGGAGCTGAAGTGCTGCTGTTCAGCTGAGCATTGAGTAAAAGCATTTCACTTGCAGGCTGACATAATGCTCTTCCATTGACACACACACACCATCCTCCACCTGTTGGCTTTTACCTGGTGTTGTAAGGAGGTGAGGAATGGGGACACACAGTGAACAAGATTATATCCGCTGAACTTGACCCCAACACCCAGGCAGATACCAGCTCACAGGTGGTGCAGCACAGCTACCTCGTGTTTCCTGGTGATCCTCCTTATGAGTGCTCAAAACCTTGGTGGAATTTTGTGGCAATCCTTGGGATGTCTTGTTCTCCTCATTACCTCTCCTGACCTAGCAAATGGGGGGCAGAATGGGAATGATCTTTGTATCTAGGTCAGATCTTAATCTTTTTTTCTTTACTGCAGAATCACTCCCTCCTATTTCCTCACAGCTCTTGTTCAGGTTTGCCTTTCAACTCTGGTTGAGCAATTCTCTGTCATTCTCTCCTGCCCTCTTCAGCCTAGGGCAGAATCATTTTTATTGAACAGGATGGCACTTTTCTTCATTTTCTGTCTCTCACTTTTCTTTTTCACCCCATCTATCACATCCCCACTTCTGACTGATGCAATACAATGGGATATTTAAAACCACAGGAAGTGTGTGAACTAGATTTTAGGGTGGTTTTTTTTCCTTACCTAATGACAGAGCAGAAATCAGCTAGGAACCCACTGATGAAAAACTCTCTTTACCAGTGAGACTCATTTGTCTGTCTCCAGCCTCTGGTCAATGAGGCCATGGAGCAGGTACAACTGCTCTATCTACAGTCCAGCAACTGCTTCACCCAGCATACAAAACCACGGAGGGGGATTAGGCATGTCACCTTGCAATGCCCTGGGCTCAGAGGCCAAGGTATCTATTGACTTTCGCTCCACAGAGTTCTGATGTTGGGCATATCTCTGCTGCCTGACCCCTCGTCCTTCTCTGAACTGCATTCCCATGAACACAGCATTCACAGCTGCCCTTTTAAGGTGACTTGGTCCTGTGCTGGCCGCAACCTGCACTGGGACTTGCCCCACACCTGGTAGATAAACCCCTGGGCAAACCTCCTCCTTGCAGCCTTGATTTTTCCCCTGGGTAAGTGTCAGTCCAACACACTAATTATTGCTAGTGAAACCCTGGCACACATCACATAAAGCTTAGAGTAGAGCAAAATATAATCACAAGTTTAATGAGTATCAAAATAAAACTAAAAGACATTACCACAGTACAGTAAATTGCAGAGGAATGGTAACCACAGGAGGAGAGCAGGAGAATACCACAAGGACCTTGAAAGGCTGCAGTGGCCAAGCAGAGACATGGCTGCTCCTGACCCCTCACTCCCTGCAGAAGGTGAAAAACTCACCTCCACTCAGCCAGGGGCCCAGTCTGCAGTTAGTCACCCATTTTGTGTGACTACAAATACATTAATTTAGCCAACTAGCTAATAAATCATGGAAGCCCCATGTATAAAACTAGGCAGTGTGACATGAGACCTCTGCACAGGGCAGCTGTGACTTATATTAACCTGCTCTGGCACTTGAGAATCACCAGTGAGAAAAGTTTGAAAGACAACTGCTAACTTGTACAAGAACTGCTGCTACAAGCATCCTCTTCTATCTATCCCTCCTCAGGAAGGGGCTGGAAGGGCAATCCCAACTGCTTTTCTTCTCCTACTGTGCTTGTGGACTCATCCACAATATGCAGCAGAGCCAGGCTGTGGGCACACATCTTCCAGCTGCCAGTGTTTCAGCTGAGAGGTAGCTCTCCTGGTTTGCCCTCATTTCTCATCTTTGCAACCTCCTCCAACTTTTAGAGTACTATGTGAAAGCTGAGCATGTTGTGTGGCACTCAAGAGGAGATGAGTAAGTTTAAAGTACCAGAGTTTTCCTGATCTGACCTGCCTCTTCTAAATCAGACTATGCTGTGAAGGGAGCAATCAACTCCAGCAAAGACAGCAAGCAGATCAGAGCTGGGAAGGCTGGAAGAGGAATCAGACAGGGGATGAATCTACAGACACAACAGCTAAGAGAGTCCTGGTCTACCAGACTCAGACTCTTCAATCAACAGAGACAAGTAGGTCCCATATTTTGACCATGTATTTATTTGCTGTTGCAGTTTCTTTGGTGTGTGTAGAGGCATGTGACAGTGCCAAGCAGCAGGCAGGCTAAATGGTCAGTTTGGACCTCACCCACCACTCAAGAAATGCACAGCAGAGCAGAAAAACCTGCAGGGCAGTCAGGTCCTGGCTGGCTTCTGCCCCCATCTTACCCTCTCTCAACTTGCCCTCTAAGAGTGAGTTCTGCTTTCCTGGTAGCAGCTGTGCATTGCACACTCAGTTAACACTAAGGAAGTACTAAGTTTAATTCCTTCACACTTGTCTTTTCTTCCCATGATTGTTTTAGGGAAGGGGCAGGAGAGCAAACTCTAGAAAGTGATTGAAACCTGCCAGTCCCTTGGAGGCTGAAGCATATTCCACTCACGAGTGTTACTGATTGGAGACTATCGGGCAAATTGCTCTTTGATGACAAAGCTAGTGATAGATTAGTGTGGCTGTACCTCTGCTAAAGCTGCAGGATACTTTGGCTACTGCTGAAAGTTTACTCATCCAAGTTTAAGTGAACAATTTAGCTGAAGTGAACAGCTGACTTCATGCTTCACTTGTGGAAATGCTGTGAGCAGTGAGGCTCCCTGTTTGCTGCAGGTTGCTGTGACTTGCTCTCCATGTGTATTGCTTCTGTCTGCTGCTCTGATTCCTGTGTGTGCAGTTAAGTTGGAGCAGTGAGAGACTAAAGTAGACAAAATAGTAGTTGGGAACTTCAGTCACTGCCCAAGTGTTGGCAGTCGTGGAAGGTGCCATGATCTTTGCGGGTTCCCAGCAGAGAGGAAGCTCAGCCAGAGGAGGCTGGCTGGGTCCAGCTGTGCACTTGAAGGCAGAGGCTGCTTCCACAGCTCCTCTGCTCCAGCACCTGCAGAGCTCTCCTTTTGCTCCTTGGATGAGAAGTTATTTTTGGCTGTGTTTTGCTATATTAAATATTAGCTCTAGGCTTTTCCCTATGTACTGTGTAATCCTGTTCTGTGTGGGTTTTATATATTGTTCTTTTGACATTATCACTATTGCATATTAATAAATTAAACTTTCAATTCATGTTACTCTCTTGGGCCAATGTATATTGCTAGGGGGTGAAAAGAAGGGATTAAACTGGCTTACGGTGTTCTGCTCTTGTACCATGTTACAGCAGACATGTAAGAAGGATCAGGGAGCTTTCTTGGCTCAGAATTGTTATATTAATAGCAGAATTGTGGGGTCATAATTTTTATTAGACTCTTTTAATAAGCTATTGATGCAGACACACTTTGCACCTATGGGGAAATATAATTATGCTGGAACTGTAACATTGGATGTTCTTAGCAGAATATCACAAGGTATTAGGAGGAGAACAAGTCTTCACATCATGTTGAATGAAGTTTTAGCAAGGGTAGTGGGGAGTGAAGGTTCAAGATAGAGGAGTAAAATCAGCCTGAATGTCCTTAAGTTTGGGCTTTGAGCTACTAATAAGCATAGCCATTGGGGAGCTGGTGACAGACTGAACTCTCCTGAACTCCCCAATAGGAGCATACACAGGTGCAGGATGTGATGCTTCATGGAGTCAACAAGCTCAAATAATAAGAATGCACTGGAGAAAAGCCCCCTGGTAAGGTACAGCTTGTGCTGAGGCTTCAGGACACATGTTGCATCTCTGTCTTATCAAATGCAGCGTGGAGTTGTGGGAAGGTGAGGCAGAAAATGAACCAATGTCAGATGCAAGAGCTCCAAAAAAAGGAAGAGCTAAAGTTGACTAAAAGATTGCCTTTGAGATAGGATTTGATGAGGTAAAAGAGATTAGGTACTCTATGATATTCCTAATAAAAAGCAGAATGACAAGGTTGAACGCCACAGATGAGGAGAGGCAGAAAATTCTGAGGTGAGCAGCTACTCTCTGTTGACTCAAACACACCAGAGGAGCCAGTGCACATCCAGCTGCTATGCAACACAGGCTCTGTCCAGCCACCCCCACCTCTTCACTTAAAAATAAGAACAAACAGAACAACAGAACTGAAGCCACATACTTGCCCCAGAAATCCCATGCCCTGTTAGGCTACAACAGGATGTCTGCTGGAAAAGGTGACTGTTATGAACATTTTGGATAGCTCTTGCAACCATTCTTACTCCAGTTTGGTTTACGCTCAAGCAACCAATACCACAATCCCTACATCTGCACTGTCAAATATATTCTGAGCAAGGCTTAAAGACACTCCCCTCAGGAGATCAGCTGTTCCTGTAGTCTGACCATCATACCATGTCTAAAGTATGTACAGTGCCATAAGTAGACAAATATGACTTATTTTTACTGTAGCTGTTGCTATTTTATATCCTGTAGCACTACAGATGTGACAGGCTCTTTACAGCAATTAATGGAAGTCAGTTCCTTGCTCTCACCAAAATTAACTCTTGGTCTTAACTCTTATTTTGTGGTTTAGCACTTGCCACTACACGAAGCTGAGGTACAGCCTAGTTCTACAGGCAACTTTGCATTTGTGTCCCAATCAGTGAGTCCTGGGTTATGATTCCTGCTTGAAGTCCTGTCAAATGTGTCTTAATTTGTTAACAGTTTTGCTCCATTAGGCTGGCTCTGCTAAAAGGCTATAAAAAGTAATAGTCCATTTGTGAGTTTACTGCTATTAGCCACAAGTGTTAATTCATGCGCAAAACACTATAGCTGTACACATGCAGCCAGGAACGGAGTAGAGGAGATTCCATACTGGGTGAGGAAATTATTCCCATTGTAGATTTGGGGCATATTCATCTGCAAACAGTCACCCCTCCTGCCTCAAGAAAGAAGTGATAACTTCTTGGTTTTAATCACACTCTGTCAGTTCTAATTGCTTTCCAAACATCACGGGGTGAGTAATTGGCCCTTTCAGCTTCTCCATCATAACAGCATGACTACTCCAGAGAGGAAAACAAATCCTCACCGATTCGAAAAGCTAAAATATAGCAAGTCATGGAAAGGGAGCCTTCTACTCTCTGTGCAAGGCAACACTTACACATTATTGCTTAATTAACCAAGTAAGAACAGGGATGTCCCCAGGGGATGCAAAGACAAAACTATTGCGTTTGGAAAAGCACAACCTCAAGCCTACCACCTTTCACATCCTTGCAAGGAAAGATGAGCTCATTCCCACCTCTCACTGTCCTGTTTGTGAGTGCTTTTCCTGTCTCCAGGACATACAGAGAGGAAAATGAAGCCTGGCAGGTGTTGGGCAGTAAATTTTTCTGCAGAAATGCTCATTGCTTCCTCAAGTACCAACACAGCAGCCACTGCCTCAGCACTGCCTGTCAGGCCTGGGCAGAGCCTGGAGAAGGACCACCAAAGTGCCTTTGCAGCAGATCTGCAGCAGCTGCAGGACTTTCAGTGATGCTCCCAGGCAGGATGACATCACTAAGCACTACTTCTCTCAAGTAAGACCCTAAATGAACTCTAAATATTATGGATATTTTTTTTTAACCAAAAATTCTGTAAAAGTCAAAACCATCAAGGATACCAATTGAACTCAATGTTCCTTAGTCTTGTGGGGCAAAGAGCTGTAGTTTCCTAAGATGGTTCCTAATCCTATGCCTTTTCAGGAGACCACAGAATGAGGAAAGCCTGACAAATCAGCATCCCATTGTTGCAGCAAAATAATTGCACAAACACACTGCAAAACTGCAACAAGACAAAGCCCCGATCCAGCAAAGTGCTGTGTGTGTGTGCCATCTTTCTTGAGAAGGATTTTCTGACTTTCTGGGCACCACTACATCAGTTCTATAACACTAAGACATTTTGCCTGGCTTTACATGGGAAAAATAAATGTGGCTGTGAAGATAAGATAGAATAGGAAAACAAAAGAACTTATCATAGTTAGAACAAGACTCAAGTAAGACCACATGGAATGAGACAACAGGGAAGCTGAACAAAGAAAAGTATTAGAAAAATGCAGGTTATATTTGATGGAACAAGATCTTGAAAATCTGAGGATGTTTGCCAAGCAGTGCTAGTTCCTGTGGATACCAAGTACTAAGAGCCTGCCAGAATTTGTTAGCCAGACTTAAAAAAAAATGGTAACGAAGTTTCTAATTATTTTATTTTTTAAAAGTGGCAGCTCCCTGGACAAAGGTCTCCAGAAGAGAAAAACAGATAGCAACCATGGATGTGTCAAGAAAACAAAAATAAAGCAATATGCATGCAAGAATCTCATGCTACATATCACAGAGAAGAGAAAGTCCAGGGACTTTAAAATCACTTAGACTGTCCAATAGATAGAAGCAGGAGACACTGAAGCCCATTTTAGCATATATCTGGAGAAATGTTTATAAGCCCTAGGGAAATTATTCTTGCCTCACCCTATGAGAATGGGGAAAACAGGACTAGATTTGTGACACAGTGCTCTGCAGTGGCACATAGACACACTAGAACCTGATTTAAAATTACAGTGCCTTCTCCCATATCAAATCTGCCCTGAGTCAAACTGTCCTGGAGATACTTTGGTCCATGCTTAGTCCCTGAAAAACAATATTTGCTTGGTCCAAACTTCCTGCTCATTCTTGTTTGAATGAATTTTAAGAGGGCAACATTTAAGGATGTTTTCATTGAGTTCCAAGTTGTTTGCATTACGTCACACAAAAATGCACTGCAGGAGGGTTCTTCATAATGCCATTATGCTATTAGAGATAGAGGGATAAATTGTGATATTTAAGTATCTACAGAAATAGCTTCATTGGCAGAAGAGATGGGAAAGGAAAGAGAAAAAGGGACAATCAACTGATATGTCAAACATCCGTATACAAATGGTGATTCAGAGAGGGGTTATAATGGTACCAAAGCTAATGAGACACTACAGATAATATAAGAGACACAAAATTGAGTTCACTTTACAATCTGAGTGTATTATAGAGATAATCAAGAGGAAGGAAGAAAAAGCATTGCTTGTAGAAGTGGAGAGGGGGGAAATGTCAGATGACTCAGTGCTCCTGGGTTATTCCAGTTTCAACTATCCGTCGACCTGCCTGGGGAAGTTTGAAGAGCACTTTAAAAAATGTTTTAAGTGTACCCTATACTTTCTTCACTGAAAAGGCAAAACCAGGACAAGAGATATATTTCTCAACTGCCATTTACAGCCAGGGAAGAAACAGAGGGAGTCTTGCCTGCAGCTGATTAGGAAGACAGCAGGAACTGTGCTCACACATCACCCAAGTTTTGCATGAACTCATCTTTTTAATAACACAAGATATTTGCTTTTAACTTTAAAGTTTACATCTCTCTCATCACCCTGCTTTCCCTGTGTGGGAAGGAACATTTGATGCTTTTGCACTTGCTATGCACTCCCTTGCTAGCCACACCTGTGACAGCAGTGAGCACCAGCAGTCAGTCAGCCAAAAGATTTGGAAAAAAAACATTCAGGATTGCCATCTGAATACTGGAAATTAAAATGAGCCAGGCCCAGGGTGCATCCAACTCACTGTACCTCTGGGAGCAGAGCTCAGTACAGTGAAAACCTGACATTTCTGATTGCCTCTCTGTGTTCTGGGCTTTTCCTAAAGCTTGTTCCAATGCACTGAAAGTTAGAAACACTTCTCATGCTTTGCTCTCCGTATTTTACAGAAGCACAGAAACCATTTCGCAGCTCCTGTAACAAAGCATCTGACACTGTCTGGTTATACTGTGTATCTGCACTGGGTTTAGGTTCTCAGAGAAAACCATTTGAAAGCTTCTGCAACTGGAACTGAATCATCCTGTATCAAGTTAAAGAGAAATTCACTAATACATTATAGCCTTTTGTAGCCAATGCATTATATTAGCCTGTGTGTCTTGTCATAATACATTCCAAGTGATGTGTGATGACGGCAAATCTGTTATCCATTAAAAAGGTGCTGAAGACCAGCTTGTCGGAAGACTTTTTTTCCCCCAATTTTACTCCTCATTAGTTTTTGAAGCCTGGAAGTAACAGAACAAAGTTCATGTTAAAGGCTACGACTAATATTATCATGCTGCTTTAATGCTGAAGTAATCAAATATGTGAAAACTATATTCCCAATTCCTAGCACCACATTTTTATTCTAAACGTTAGAAAAGCACACACATCCTGGAGAGAAAAATGTTTGCAGCTGACTGATATTTATCCAAAAAGTGTGATTTCCTCAAAAGCAGCTTGGTGCAGCTTCCTGCCCGTATGGCTTGCACTACTGGGGCTCTGATTCCAGACTTGCACACTCTGCAAGTGGACACTAAGGGGTGTAAATTCATCATCTTCTACTGAGCTTCATATTCACATGCAGCTGGAAAGTGAGGTCGGAATAAGACTACAGGCTTCGTATGGAAGCCTGTAGTTTGGAAGGGTTGCGTCATTTTTGGGGTTTGGGTGTTTTTGTAATAAAAATGACAGGGAGGCAGAATTCAGTTTCTTCTCTAAAAATAAATTAATGGATGTTACTTTTTATTTTGACAAAGAGGAATTTATTTATATTTAACCATCAGGCATTTTCCTCTGCTTGAACTGAGTCAAGTGCTTTCCACTCAGACTTCACACACAAAAGTTTTGGAACTAATTTTTAGACATTTCTCCTTACATGAGCTACCAAGACATCTTGGCCATATTCACTTAGTCCTTCCTTAGGGAGTTCAAGATTCATAACAAAAGATTTCACACATCCATCATTTGGAAAAAATGCCTCCATGCCAAAGCTTTCCAACCATCTTCACATGATGCTTCTATGTCTTAATACAGCTGATGAAATTTATATTATAGACTTTTGTAGGATCTATTTGGAGAGATAGTTCAATGCTATAGATTAGAATTTGTGATGGTTTAGAGATGTTTTATAAATCAAATGAAGACAGACAAATAAATTAGTATATCTCTGTAAAATCTTGTTCTGAATTATGCTATTAGGAAGTGTCTCACTGGAGATTAATAACAGAAGCAGAAACTTGTGGAATTCAGGGTTTCCTGGCAAAGCCACAGTCCCAGGCTGCACCAAGAGCAGAATGGAGATAATGAGCATCCGATAGAGAATATGAGGAAACTCATCTGGTGGGACTCTGAGAGGTCCCTTCCAAGCATGTGGACTATAAGATTCTTACAGTACACACAGAATTCACAGGCTTTGCTTGGTGCAGGCAACACTCCCCTCCAAAAAATGTAGTCCAGAAAGTCTGTTATTAAGCACTCAATAGTCAGCATTATTCAGGCTTCTCCCCACCAGAGATACCCATCAGAACTGATGCCTGCCCATGCAGCTGTGCACAGCTGTAACAGTAGGAGTGAGCTCTGTCATGGTAACAGAGAAGTGAGTCTTGGAGCTTTATCTGCTCCCATGAAGAAAGCAGAAAAGACCCTCAGAAAGCTCTCTTGGTCGGACACAGCTATTCTTCTTTCCTGGAAAGCAGCTATTCTAAGGCATCACATTGTAAGTACAACCCTGTGAGAGCACAAGGCAGCTTTCCAGTACCAACATGCTTTACTAAAGGTAAAAGAACTTTATCAAGTAGCTGGGCTTTCCTGATTCCTTAAATGATCACTTTCAAATCCCTCCATATATTTGTAAAGCTTTTTAAGGAGATCTCTTTAAAAGAGGAAAGCACAATGGTAGAAGACCTCTCTATGACACGGCTCCCAGAAAGGTTTTATACTTCTGTTCCCCAGTAGTCACCTTCAGCCTTGCTCTTGCCTAGAAAATGTTGGAGACCTTCACTCACATCCCTGAGAACAAGGAAGTTCCAGAATCATGTGAAGGGGTGGGAGCTGACAGCAGGCACCACCTACAGATAGGACTGTTTATGCTGATGCAGGATAAATGGATGGAAATCTCCATTAATTGTAACCACTGGAGTAAACCTGGAAGTGTTTTCTTGTATAGAGAGATAGCAGTGCAGGCAGGGAGCACAATGGGAGCTGTGCTATAGCTGCAATTGGCTCTTTGCAAGGAAGGTTCCTGCTATTAATATCAAGGCTATCACACCAGATAACACAGTAAAAGGCAGCAGCCTGCAGAAAGGCTTAGGCTAGAGTAAACCGAGGAGTACTCTTTGGATTACAGTGTGGGGTAAAGTCCACAGGGTGTTCTCATATCTCTGCAAGCTAAACATTCATGGTACACCGGGACAGTCCTGCTGTTTGTGCTGTGGTAACACTAACAGGCTGCCAGGCATGGGACTCACCCCGCTAGATGTGGTGCAAACCAGCAAGAGTCAGGCCTGCGTCTGCCTCAAAGAAGGCAAGATAAAAGTTGGGAAATGGGGAAAAAAACCTGCTTGTCAATCATAGTGTGCTGGGACAGATCCTGATCTCTCCAGGGAAGGCATATGTCCTGTGTTCTACCACGAAAGGCAGATGAGCATCCGCTGAGAAGACAGTGGTGCTGCTTGGGACCAGTCCCATCTGTCCCTGGCAGTGCTCATGGTGGCAAAGGGATTTTGCTTATTTCCACAAAGCTTTGAATTCTTGGGAGAAGTGCAGCTCATCTCTTCATGCACCAGTCTTTCCCAGTCTACTGACGGTTCCTTTCTGCAAAGCAGCCCTGTGCAGCATGCAAGTCAGGGATGGAGAATTTCCTCCCCTTCTTGAGTCCTTTGGAAATGGCTAATTTACTACAAGATAGGGAGAGAAAGAAGGAAGGATAGTGAAACACAGCCCAGCCTGGGCCTCAGGGCCATCTCAGGTTCAGAAGGGAAGGAAAGGACAAAGAGCTCAGAGACCCCCCAGTTTGGCTTTTTGCAGGACCTCAACATATCAAATTGAAATGGGCCTCTTTTTGCCCCTGGCTGTTCCTATAGTTTAAATGCTTTAACCTTTAAAGGTAGCATTCAGGAACCATGGTACTTAAGTGTTAAAGCTAACTTGGAGGGTATTTTTGCAAAGGGGAAGGAGTTGTACAGGGGCTTTTACCTCCCAGACTTGCATTTCATTTCAGTATAGGTCATGTACAGTGCTGGCTCTGTGTATAACCTGCCCATGGTCCCTCGTCTCACCAATTTCCTCAGTCTTGTCCTGAGGAGATCAACAGATTAGGAGCAAAGATTTAAGATCTCTTTCCCAGTGGTGCTGAGGGCCTGCTGCTCCCTGCAGTTCTTACAGGAAGGGTGCTCAGCACTACTACAGAGGCTGCAATTCATCTCTATCAGTGCTGCTCTTTGCCCTGGTCTTAGAGATTATTCGAGACACTGGACAAGAAATGAAGAAAAGCCTTTCCCTATCAAAAAACATCAAAAGTCTCCTCAATTTTGTTGATCCCAGTACCTCTGACTACAGCCCCTGTTCATCCTCAGACAGGCCCTGCACAGCCTTTCTTACTCTTAAACTTTTTTCTTGTTCTGCTTTTAAGTAAGCCCATGTCAGAAGTGTCACTTTCCCTCTGCCCATGTAGTTGCTCATCCAATCCCCTAATTCCCATTTTTGATCTCTCTGTCCTTTTCTCTCGTTTCATCTCCTCTATTATTTTCTATTTCCTTTGTTTGCTCCCATACACACAGACCTTGGAGAAGGTTCTCTTGTCATTATCGACCTTCTGCCTCCTCCTCCTTGTTGTTTTCTAAGCTTGGCTGTTCTTCCATGTTGAATCCCTTTTTCATTCCTCCCATATGGCTTGAAATGTCCACAAACACTCTCAGGGGTACCAGTGGCCTCCTCATAGCCAAGCCAAAATGGGACCTTTCAACCCTGGACACAGGTCAGTGTTCCTTCTTTCCAGACCTCCTCAGCTACTCATTTCCCTTGTTCCTGTCTGATGCTCAGGATTCAGTAATTTCTCTTCTGTTCTACCAGTATCCTGGCAGTATCCATGGAATCTTGTCCACCTGATAAGCTCTATTATGCAATTTCTTTTCCTGCATATTTTACCTACCAAATACTATCTCTGCAGGTGACCGTCCACTCATCCAGCAGCAAGATACTTGTTTTCTGGACAGTTCACCAATTAGAGTCTGTTTGCTGAGCTCATTAAGAGAATACATTTTGTGGTAAGGATACCTCTACTTTAAGAACAATAATCAATCAATCAGTTTGTTTCGTGCCCTGATTGTCACTAAAATAGTTAGGTTTGGGGTTTGCAACTCATTACCTGCATTCCTTATATAACATGATTACAGCAAAATCTCAGCAGCAATCTCCTTGGACAGGATAGTCACTGGAAAATAGGCATCTCCTTCTCAGCCTGCCTTGCATGTGAGAGCAAGGTGGAGAGGTGAACATCTCTATATGCCACTACAAAATCAGGCTTCCAGGATGACACAGCAGCCAACAGTTTTTCCATGTTTCCATGACTGTATATCACCAAGTGTGTCACCAAGCGTGCACACTGTGCAACCAATCCCACCTGCCAGACACCTAATTTCAGCAAAATCTACAAGAGTGAATATATTTCAGGCTTTTAGTGAATTCTTCTCTAAAATCGGAGAAAGACATGTGATACTTCCACTTCACCAGGTATAACAGGTCAAAACTACTGCTGCCAACACTTCAGAGAAGCCCTCCTACTCCTCTCATACCCACATGATTTTACTGTTTTATTTGTGACTTCTCAGGGCAGAGAAAGCCAAAGAAAGACTTTAACTTTATTAGAAACCAAAGCAAAAATTATTGGGGGGGGGGCTTAATGGCATGTGAACATAGCTTGCAGTCAGGTCCCAAAATCCCACAAGACATTCCCCCTATTAGTAAGGTGGTGGAGCAGAGGCTACAGGTCTGTTTGACTCTTCCTTCAACCAAGAAACACAGCCATTAGACCCAGAAGCACATACAGGAGGTAAGACATATGCAAATTGCTTCTCAAATAAAAATACAGTTGCCCAAAACAACCTTGTAACAGAGCAGCCTTAGTGCCAGATGAGTTCCAGGTTAACCAACTGACAGTGCTCTCCCGATGCCCCAAAACAGGCTTCAAGTCACCAGGATCTCAGCAAAGAGCAGAGGCTGCATGAACTCAGCACTGCTGAACGGCTCCAGTGCTTGAGACAAGAGCAAGCCCCACAGCCTTGGCATCCCAAGAAGTCACAGCATTTGGCCAGAAATCAGAGCAACCTTAAAAATGCATTTACTGCTTGTAGATCTGCATTAGACCACTACTAACCAGCCAAAATCAGTTTTCAGATCAAAGGTGGTTGATTGCATTTTCCCTTGGTTTTCCTCTTCCTCTTTTTTTTTTTTTTTTAAGTAGCTTTTTAGAAAATAATCTTCATCTTTCCTAAATTGTTTTTTTCCCCCTTTTTCTCTTGTTGGTTAAATCTGGGCTCAGGTTTGATTGCTGTAGGACAGAGGTATGTTAGGAAATTTGATGCAAAGAACAAGAAAACAAAAATCAGATGTATTTGGTCTGAAAAGAGGCTTTGTCCAAGGCATAATTCTTGTGTGTTTAAGGACAGAGTAATAGATTTGGAAGGATAAGTCATATATCTTAGGATTTTCTTCCCTGCCCCCTTTGATTGATTCATTCCAGTCTCTTCAGATCTTTGCCTGTTCCCACAAACCTGGAATCTCAGGATTGTTTGATTAAGTCATGGTTACCATGACAATAAAAGTGCCTCTGGCCAGTTTGACCTTTGACTGGATTCAATTCACTGAGAGAAATGGACAGAGACTATAGAAAAAGCTTCAGCTTCATGTCCACTACCGCATAAAACCGGCTCTCCTGCACTTTCAGAGGGCGAGCTGGCCGCCCTTTTGAAAGTATAAATTGGGTTGGAATGCTTTGGAAGGCATTTCTAAGGTTTTGGTAACCAATTTCTTGATGAATATCACTTCAGATATAAAATACACGTAGTGGTAGGATTGGAGACTTATTGTGGCTTTTAGCACAATGCAAACCAAAGCTGAAATCAGGCTTCACATGTCTGATGTATGCACAGAATTTAAAATCACATCATACCCATCAAATATTTTATAGCTATTTACAAACACCTAAGCTCTTTGTCAGTATGTAGACATGTGTAAAAGCAGATTTCAGACTTAAGGCTCATTTGTGCTTGTAGCCCCACTGTAGGCTTCAGGCATTGTGCTTCTCTTGCTCATATAGATAATTATTCCTTTTCAAATACTTTCATTGTAAATCCATTTCAGCAAAAATAAGAAGGGGGGTGGAGAGAGATTTCAAAATTAAACCTGTTATGCGATTTGTAAATGGGCCTGACAGAATGACAGCTGAGTGGCTGCTGCAAGGCAATTCATGCATGCAAGATTGCCAGATCCCTGGTGGGAGAGTACGCGGTGCCCGTGCGCGTGTGGGGGCTCCACTTGTGCCCCTCTCCTGCCTGCCTGGTGCTGGGCAGCCTCCTTATTTTGTTGCTTTTTCTTTGCAAAGGAGGAAAATCTATCTTTAATTCAGCACAGTAATTAAAGACAACTAAAAAGAGGGCTTGTTCCTGGAACCAAAGTCTCCCCAAAACGCAGCATCCCAGCGTGGTGGAAGGCAGAATCAATGGCACGAGCTGCAGCGGGCACAGCGCAGAGCCAGCAGTGAGCATCCCTTCCTTGGTACACCCAGCCAAGGTGAATGTTAGCCAACAAAGTGGCACAGAGCCAAGTAAAGGGAAGTGAAATAAACCCAGGCACTGTAAAAATTAGGGGAAAAGGCTGTCTGGACTGAGGCAGTACCTGCGTTGATCTTCCTTGGGTAATAGGCAATGCACATTTAAAACAGACTGGACTGGACTGGACAAGATGCAGCTTGGAATTATTTTTTCCAATTTAAGTAAAGGGTTTTGTTTGATTTGTTGCTCATTTACTGTCATAAAGTTCTGCCTTCTTCTCACCTAGTTACCTTGAATCCTGAAGCCATGAGAAATAATTGAAGGGGATTATTCTAGCCCTCCCACACAGGCTCTTAGATGCAGAATCCTCCTGTTTCCATGCTGGCCATCAGGACTGTATTCTGTCAAGTGGCACAATTTCAACAAGTTCAGTAGAGAGCTGCCATTGTTATAGGATTTTGGTTCCCAGAGCAAGAATTGGAAGAGAGAGATTTGTTTGGGAGGGAATAGGGAATGGAGCATTTTGTTTGGCACTACTTTTTCCTCTTGTTTTTTGGTAAAAGAAATTAAATGGAATGGGAAATGTCAAGAAGTACATACAGGAAAATGATCAATCTGAAGGAAAATCTGTCCCTACGGGAAAGGTATTTTTGCCTCCTAGAGAAGTCAAAATAAACTTTTCAAAGGCACTTGCCTGACTTTCAAGGAATACAAACTCCTAGAGGTCCTTTAACTTTGGAAAAGCATATCTGAATCTTCTGTAGCTCTTATATGAAACTCTTTGATCTGGATGATGGTGATTTCACCTCTGAAGAAATATCAGGCACTCACCTCGCTGGTTTGTTCGCCATCCCTCGCTACAAGATGGGAGAACATTAATAAGCATAGAATATGCCTGATCCATCTTGGCCTTTCCCTCCCCTCATTCTTATGATGCTGAGTGCTTCCAGTTGTGCCAGTCTGTAAACTCTTGACATAATTTTGTATTTTCCTTCAGTCTCTCTCTCCCTCTCTGTAAGATTTCACCAGTCTATTAGTGTTAGAATGTGAGTGTTTATTAAATCCAGATATCTATTTATCTATTGGTCTATCTTTATGCAATTCATATACATGCATGTCTGCTGAGGCATGGTCCTGGGTATAATGTTCCATTAGAGTGAAATGTTTACATAAAGGAAACTGAGGAGTTTAGCTATTATAAACCTGGACACTGTCAGTTTACTTACAAGAATGTCATATACAGTCCGTGGCCAACCTTAAATTGAGACCCTATCACATCTCTCCGTTCATATCTGTCCCTTTTTGTCTTCACTTGTGGCCCATCACAGACATGTCATGGATTAGTTCAGATATAACAAGAATCTTAGTATCAGTGAGTAGTATGATTATTGGCAAGACGCTGTGTCTATGCAGAGTGAATGTCAGATGGGTTTTTTCACCTATTCCTATAACCTCAGCAAATTATCACGCAGAGTATTACATCTGTCTCTCCCTGAGAAATAAATTTATGCATAGGTACTAATTTTTTTCTTCCTATTGACCAAAAAAACTACATGACAAGCCCCCAGTCCCCATCCATGGAAGGGAAGCAGGAATTTGAGAAGGAATAGGAGGGAAGCAGCAAGGGTCATTGGATGAACCAGAGGTACCTACCACATGGAAAGCAGTTTGGAAATACCTGTCGTTTCCTACAAGCTAGATTCTCTGCTCTGGGAAAACAGGCTTTGTTTTTAGATCCAGTAAATAACAGGATCTTAGGTGGTCACCAGAGACAGGGACTGCTCTGTTTAAAACTCTGCCAGCTAGCTATACTCATCTCCAGAGTAACCCTTGCCACAATCACAAACAACTGGTGTGACTTTAAACATAAGTGCCTGGCTGTGGCTAGCAATGACATTACTGAGGAGAGGGAAATCCAGCCTTTTCCCCTCCTGGCCCTGCTGCCAGAGCCTGCTGCTCACACAGTGGCTCTCACTCCCAGCAGCGATGCTGCTACCTGCCCATTCCAGCTCCCTCCTGCCTCACCCCTGAAAGGCAGCAGAGCTCTACTGACCTCCCATGCGCTTACATCTAACAGGTAAGTTTTTGAAAACAGAATCAGACCTTTCACATCTATGACCACTTTCAAAGGCTTCTCACTGCACCTTCTGCTCTCTGCTCTCTACACTCAAGTGGAAGAATTGCACAAAGCCCCCCTTCCCCACCCTTTTCACCTAGCTCTTCCCCACAGCAAGAAAATCTTCGAAGAGCCAAAGGAAAGCTAAAGAAAAATCTCTGGGTCCTGTCTGTCAGGGAACAATTTCCTCTTCTGGCTTTTGCTGCTGCTAGAGGGTGAGTGCAGCTTTGCCATCACTTCTCTTCCTCTGTGCCCCCTGCTTTCCAGGACTCCATGTGGATTTGGTGTGTCAAGTCAAGCCAGTCAATGGGAGAAGCTTTCCATCACCACTTCCCAAAGACTGTTCTTTCCATCTGATGCTTACCCATGAAAAGGGGAAACAAAAAAAATATTCCCTGAATCAGTCTTGTTTCACTTCTTTTCCCTTTCTTTTATTACTCTGTTACTCCCACCCATCAGTTTTATAGACTATCTTTTATTGACCAGTGTGGGCTGAGTCAAGGATGAATTTACAGGGATGCATTAGGCACATCATGTGTCACAAAAGGTGTATGATCAGAGGCTGGAGACAAACACATGCGTTGCTAACATATTACTGAGACTTGTTTACAATTGTGTGTGAATACCCAAAATTGTGCAACAGCATAACAAGCTTTTCCCCCATGCAAAAATAAACAAAACCACTGTGATAATGAGTCACAATATCCTACCTTAGCTGGTACACCCTTGTACCACCTTCATGACAGAGAACTGAGATGATGTGATATACCTCTGAACACATAAATTGACAGCAAAACCAACAGGTCTACTCAGTCTCTAGGTAAGTAAGTAATATGGTGGAAACTAGTTAAGAAGTTTTCTGCATTAGTTCAGAAAAGCCACAGCACGATAAATATCATTGCTTGGATATAAATTCTTAATTGACAACAGGTTGATATGGCAGCCCTCATGCAGAGAAGTTTTGCACCTGTCTGTGCTACTTCCTTGGTGCTGTGCCAGCTGTGCAGCAAAGCCAGCAAAATCTCTGCTGTGTGCTCTGGGGAGTTCAGCAGTACCATGACCATGTGGCCATGCCCAGAGCCTGACAGGGCACAAGGACACTTGAGTTACCCTTCTTTACTTGCACTATTTGTGACTTCTTTAAATAAACAGTTCAGTTAGTTAATTTGCAAAAGTAAACCAAAAAGACAGCTACAATCCATTTACATTCAACTAGGAGAGCACAACACACCTTCCTCCACAAGCTCCTCTACTTTATTACAATCACCTGCTTTCTAACAGTCACCTCCGAGGCTCTCTCTGTCCAGCACCTCTTGAACCCAAGTGGGTTCTTGGGAAATGGTTTCCGTCCTCCAGATGAAGAGCTGAGGTACCAGATGCTTCTTACAAACCTCATCTCTTCCACTAATTATTCCCCTCACTTTCACAGTCCTGTTGCCTGCCCTTTGCTACTGTTCAGTCATCTCTTCTAGGGACAAGTTGATGCTTTTTTGGTGATTAGAAGAAAACAGAAGCAAAAGAGATGATTCATACAAACTAAATTGGAGGTTGAACTTCCTCCAGTTCTGCATCTTTTTCTGAACAGAGCTGAGGAACCTGCCAGTCAAAGCAAAGCCTTCTCAGCTGGTCCATTCCCTCACTGACACCCCAATGTTATCCCCATTTTTCTGGAAGCCGCAAGATTCACTGCTAAGAAGCACCTGAGGTGATGATTTTTCTGTCATTCTGAGGCCAAGGAATGTCTCTGGCTTGGCTATATGCAAGGTGGCAAATTTCTCTTCTCTTAACTGCTTCTTCACTAAATCTACACTGTCTGCTAATCTCCTGCATCCTTGTAGAAAAGTCACGACTGAAGACTCAAGTTGTCAAAACATCACTTGTCTTTTCCACCAACGCTGGTGGAAGCATGGCTGTGCTCAGCCGGAGTGGAGTTGAGTGAGCTTTGAGAAGGTCCCTGTTTCCAATTTAGCACAGCTCCCAGGAGGTATTACATTTCCTGGTGCAGAGCAGAAAACGCTTTGAGATCCTCAAGCACAAAGCCTTGTTGTTTTATTCATTTGTACTGCTGAGCAAATTCTCTTTTCAAGGCTTCCAGTGGGGAAATTTCCTTCAGTTTCTCCATAGCAGAGTCCAGATTAAAGATACCTTTATGCATTTAATGTCTAGAAAGCATGATTCCTTCAAAGACAGGTTGTATTTCCTGTATTCCTGGAAGATCTTTTTAAGTGCAAGAAATACTCTGTTCCTAATTACAAAAGCATTTGAGCTCATCCTCTATTCTGTTGTGTTGTTGGCTAAGCCTCTGGAAGAGTTGTCCAACCTGAAACTTCCAAGGAATCTATTAGGAAACCCATCACAGCTTCCAGATAACATGCTGCCAGCTTTATTAAAAGAGCAATGCTCGAGCAGGCTCACGCTCACATTGCAGTCATTCTTGGCACTCCTGCAGCCTCCTCCATCCAAGTATTCTGCACCACTCATTCTGCTGGCTGCCTTCTCCTACCATCCCCACAACTAACGCACCAAACACCTTCCAGGATCACCTGGAGCACGTGTATTTTACAGCACTTCATGAATTGCACTTTTATGAAGACTCTCTGATGTCATGCCCACTTCTCCCCAGGGAGAAGCCAAGGCAGGGAGCAGCATGCAGCAGCAGCAGCAGTCCAAGAGGGCTTTGCACCAGTGGACATGAGCAGGCTGGATGTCTTGTGATCCCAGGACAGTCTCTCTGACATTTAACATCTTTAGCACAACTCTGTCCCCAAGCACTGGGCTACTGTTAGCTGGCCAGATCTCGGTGTTTTTCTCGAATTTTCCCCAGATTACAACCAGGGCAAGTTTGCTGCTGCTTCAAAACAATATTTCTCTGATTACAACCTAGGCTGACAATTATAGTGATTTAAACCCAAACTAATTGTGAAGTACTTTGATCATGCTTAGCACAACTTGTGGTTTGTAGGCTGCAAATAGTTGAAAGGAACCGTTGGGTTCACAATTTCCTTGAATATAAATTTTATTTTGATACATAAGGTATGATTTTAATCCTAAAATTAACCTTGTGTTTGTTTTCCTCCTCATCCCATTTATTCTTTGAATATTATTACTGGTATAATTTTCTTTCCCTGAGCTTAATATTTACCACATAATTTGTTTCAGCTTAAACCTACTTGCCTTGTTTATTTGCTTTATTAAGAACAATTTTCTAAAGGTGTTGTGGTTTTGTTTTGGTTTGGGTTTTTTGGGGTTTATTTTTTGTTTGGTTGTTGTTGTTTAAGCCATGAAGTTTTGTTTGTTTTTTTTATGTTGTTGCTCTAAGAACATGGGTTGGCTGTGCAAACAGCTTCTCTGGGGCAGGGAGAAGGCATCCAACAGCACTCAACTGACTCCAGACCTGGGCTACTGTGACCATCTTTGCTGGCATTACCAAAGTCCCAGCAGCAATTTGCACTGCATCAATTCAGCCCATGCAGTTTTTGTTAACATAATATAGGCAATAAATCCTCCCCTTTCTTTGCGTTTTTAAGAGTTTAGGACTTTTTAGCTTTTGCAACAGTGACAAGCTGCATCAGTTGGCTGCAGCCAAAGCTCCTCTAAATACTTCTTGCCAAGCACTGCACATGGATCAGTACTGCAAGTCACATTTGCCTGCAGCATTTCTTGAGACCAACTAAAAAGCAGTGCAGATGCTGACTCTCTTTAGGGAAAATTTATGTTTCCCTCCATTATATTCTGCTGTCTGTGCCCATTCCTGGCACAAGCCTCCACGCTGGGCAGCTCTGGACCTTTCCCATCTCCAGTCCAGTGCATGCTCCCTTTCAATATGATTGCAGGTATGAGTGGCTGGTTCAAAGGGAGGTGCACATGTTGGCCCCATCCCCGAACTGGCGCCTCTCTGCCTGGGAAACCTGAGAGTTTCTGTCCTTGCTTATGAACCGTGACATCTGCACATTCCTCGGGCGCTGACCCCCGGGGGCCAGAGGTCACCCCAAGGTCAAGCAGTTTCCTCTTTCACCACCAATAGAGACCTTGACTAGAGGTAAATTATGTTGCAGTTTAAGGAAATAATTTGAAACACTCTTGTAATTATAATAAATTTTGCTGTTTACATTTTAATCTTCAACCCTTTCACCCTCTGGTTCTCTTGTTTAAGAAAAAAAGTGGGGAATTACATATTTAACAGAAAAACTCCTGCCATGGTGGACAGTTGAATAAATAACTGAAGTTCCAATAGCACAACAGCTCCAAGGTCTTTGTCTGCCTTCAGCATGAGCATGCACTTTTGTAAGTGCAAAATCTACTTAATCTTCAGATAAGTATGTTCATGCAGC
>NW_008681711.1:0-11987 GCF_000695815.1 Acanthisitta chloris | reverse complement strand
TGCCACGTGATTCCCAATTCTCCATGTTGGGTAACTGTAAAGTTACTTGAAGAAAAATCTCAAGCACCTTACTCAGGCAAAATTCCAGTTGACTCCAATGAAATTTTGCAGTAAAACAGACTTTGACTCATGGCTATAGCAAGAGCAGCTGTTTTACTGAGCATACATTGTCATTTGATCATTTTCTCTTGCTGCTCACGAGTGCTGACGGGCTTGGAAAATCTTTCATTCAAAGGAAAATGCTCAAAGAGTCACAATAAAGCCCTGTTAGTATTCAGCTGGGTACCATTACTCCATCTGATACTTTAAAACAAGACTCTGGACATGTACAACAATTCCTCATTTATTCAATATACGCCATCACCCAAAAACTAAATTTAGAGCACAACATGGAGGAAGCAGAGTGATTACAGCAGTAAGGTCTATTTCAATGTTAAGAGTTGCAAGAACGAACACATGAGGAAAGCAAAGAAAACAACAAAGCTACTTGGCACAAACTGATGTATAAGACTTGCAAGGATACCTGAACTTTGTGCCCATCACTGCTCTGACAGAGAATGAATTCAAGCTCCCATCTGTAGGTGTCAGGGTGTTTGCAATTCTACCTCACTACAAGGACTCTGCTCGTGTGCTACATGGCATAAGCACAACACAATGAGGCCAAGGGAGCAAACAGAGCAAGTGCAATTGAGATCGGCACACTCTAATCTTTGTTCTGTCACAGACAAGGTGTGTGTTTGAGGGCAGGCAACTTCACTTCTCTGCTTCAGCAACGATACTGGCAAAGCAGATTTAGCAATTACCTTCATAAAATGCCTTGAGATTTACAGTTTCAAGCTGCTACTCTTAACAACATTGTGTCTGTGTTACGTATTATTGCAGCGACACGTTTCGAGAACCTTGGCTAACAACAGCTCATGAAGCAATAAGCTTTGCCTTTAACAAAGAAAAAAGGAAATACAGAGAAATAAAACTGGCTAAAAGTACTCACTGACCAGCAAGCAGAGAGGACCCTGCAGCAAGGGACAGTCAGAACAAAGCGAAGAGGCCTAGACCTGCCAAACTTAAAACCTAACCCCCAACACAGCAAGGCAAGTTACTGTAATGGGAGGCTCAGCGCAGCTAGGTAAGTGCCAAGGGTGTTTGCCTGCTTTAATGAGTGGCTCACCAACACCAGGTGATCCTTAAAGCATGGGCAAGACAAGGCACAACACAGCTTACTGGAAAGGGAAAAGGAAATACAACGAATCCTTGACCAATCCATTTTTTTGATCTTCATTCCTGGGCTGGCTTGTGTGAATAGTCAAGCTCTGCCTGTCAATGCAGCTCTCTGCAGGGGCCAGGCCAAGGGGCCACTTCTGTTCCTCCCTTCCCCAAGCACAGCCCTGCTTGGGGCAGGAGTGCAGGCCTGGCTGCCCCACTGCTGCTCCCTCCCCACACCAAATGCTGTGAGCTGTGCATGTGATGGATGCTCAGGGAGTTGCCTTACTGTCCTCGACTGAAACGACCCTATTCTGGCCTGAGGGTGTAACTGGCAGAGAGCAATAGTGGATATCTTCCTCTGCGGGAGGGTGGGAGGAAGGTGTCTCTTCTCTGCTTGAGGGCACAGGGAGCAGCAAGACACTGCTCTGAAATGTGGCAGGAGTCTGTAGCTGGTGAGTGCCATCTTCCTGTTGGCAAGGCACGTTCTAAGTCTATCCTTTTTTTTCCTTTCTGGGAAGCCCTTCCTTTGCCAGCTGGAATAGAGTACTGATACCCTGGTCTCCTGTCTTGTCACAAAAAAAGAATCATGTAGCAAGCAGTGAGGACAGTGTCCTGTGGCTTTGAATAGGTACTCTCCTTTGAGACACACACAGCCTCCTTGGTGAAACTGTGTTCAGAAGCAGAATTTCAATCCTCACACTGATCCACATCAGTGATTTCAACGGGAGATACTGTTGGCTGGATAGGAACTGGAAGCTCTCCAGACATTAGTTCTGGACTTTAGCAGAAAGTCTATTTCTTTAGCACTCTGGTGCACTTGTTGTACTGCACCGACACAGCCTGACAGTGTAATTCTATCTGCATTCAAAATCAGCAGCAAAATTCTCACTGCTTTCAGATGGAAACTGTTCCAAGCTCTTAATCTTAATTAAGTGTCCAAATTAGGAAATTAATCAGCCTTCCATGTTCAAAGAGTTGGAAACAGTGATAGTCTGTGTCTTCTTAAAACATGACAAATGAACCGTTTCTAAACAGAGCGTATAAAACAAACCTGCACAGAAAAGCATTGAGCTTTTCTTTACTGACACAGGCAGTAAAACAGGAACTCCCTTACACTGGATGGCACTGCTAAATCTGGTCAGCTCCCAAGTTTGACCTTACTGACAATCTGTAAAGAATATGGGCAGTGAAACTTGGCTTCTGCAGTCCTTGTTTTCCATTCATAATGCCGATCTGTTGCTGAGAGATTTCTGAAAAGCAATCTCCACCTCTCAGTGCAGAGGATGTCCCAGCAATGGCTGGAGTTTTACCACAGTGACTAAGAGGGGGTGACTAAGAGGGGTTTCCCCAGCCCTAGTCCCTGTGAGTACATTAAATTAGATCAGTACCTTGTTTCAGGACAAACCTAGGTAGATGAGCTTTTTGGTGTCCTGTGCCCATGCCTGATGACAGAGTATCACAGAAATCATATAGGAGTTTCCATGGATCCTATCAGGAGTACTCAGAGACTTGGCAGCAATGCTGATCCAGAGTCCCACTGCACAGATGTGCATCAGTGGAAACAGTATTGCACTCTACATTGCAATTAAATGGTTTATTGTTTAATTTCTATGAGGTTTTGGGAAACGATGTAAAGGAAGGGAAGGCAAGTGTAAACCTGTCAATAGGCTGGATCACATTTTTGTATGGCCCTGGGCTGAATCCAGAATCCCACAGTTACTTTTCCCCAGAGAAGACAATGTCTCAGTCAAATTCTAGAGACAAGTTTCTCTGGGAATTCAGCTACAGGACTCCTGTCCTGCATTAGCTGCAAACATAAGACAAAAGGATATAACTGAAATCCAAGAAGCCTGGCCTATGGACACGCCAGATTATGAGAGCATCAGGGTACTGTGATCATTAGCAATCTCAATGTCAAGTGCTAAGAACATGTATTTAAGCAGATCCATGTTCTGAGGATCCTCTCATTTATTTTTCTGTTGACCAAGAGACAGTTTATCAGATTCATGATCAAATCTTCAGCTCCCTCTCCCATTTTCTCTCCAGAGCAGAGAGCTGTATGCCTCACACACAGCTAACCAGATGGCATGGATGAGGAGTAGAAATCAAGATGTTTGCTTTTCCCAGGAACTTGTAAGTACAGGATAGATCTGGTTAAGACTCATCTGTGATTTTTGTCCTCCAAGAAGCAAGCAAAAGTCCTAGTGACAGACCCACAGGAACCCACTATTACTCAGAGCATTTTCTCTTCTTGCATATAAACACACATGAGCATACACAACCAAGTTGCAATTATCTCACAAAAGGGATGTTCGACCCCAGGGAGATGGATGGAGGGACAGGAGGAAAGATGTGGAAGCATTCCTCTCAGAACATCTCTACCCAGCTGAGCCAGGTCCACGGTGTCAGTGATGGCTGTCCTGCACAGGAAATGGCAAACCAAGCTTCTCTCCAAGGAGTACTCAAGTTCTTGCCCTTTCTTAGGAGAACAGTTTTAGAAACCTGCTCCTTCCTTCTGTGGAGACATTTGAAGTCTTTATTTTCCATGTCATTGTGTGAAAGTTTTTAGGCTGGTCTGGAAAATGCTTCCATCCCTCCTTCCTAGTAATTTGTATTCTTCTCTCACCTGTCCTAGTTTTAACTATTTTCTTACAATTGATTACCATATCTCTGACTTTCATTTTAATTTAGTGATTAGAATTCTAACAGAGAGGTTTTTGCACCACAGGGTCAAAGGCTTAATTTCATTCATTCTAGCTGCTTTCTCTTCCTTGAAAGAGCAAAGTTAGCTATTAAAATATTTTGGTAGATATTCAAGCAAACTCAAAATTCAGCTGCTGCTTAGGTAATCCCATGGACCACAGGAAAGCATGGTGGAGAAGGGAATGGAGAGGGCAGTGGATTCATCTTTCTAACCTCCACATTTCTATAAGTGTCTGGTCCTCAGGTGAGAAGCACAATACGCTGCCTGACAGCAGCATGCTGTCCTGGTTATTTGTAAAGCAAAAACTGGTTGTGTTGAGATGCCTGAGCTTTAAAGCAGTCACAGGAGTGGGAATGGTCAGTCCCAGACAACAATCAAAGGAAAACCAGAGCGCAGTGTGCACCCTGCCTGGCATAGAGGAGCTGAGCCGACATAGGTTGTGTTCTCTTCTGCCTGACTCCCAGTGGACACTCCACTGTTCAGCCAGGGCTGCCTGCAACAATAAAAGGGCTCTAACCCCTGTGGTGCTTGCACAGGATAAGCTTTGCCCACTCTCTCCTTTATTGAGACAGCTATTCCTCTCCTGAATCGGTGCAAGCTGTTTGGGCTCTAACATTGTTCTCACTTATCTTTCCTGCAAACCACTCTCTTCAGGAACCCACTTCTTCTGGTCAGGCAGTGCAGATTATTCATGTCTCTGTTGTCTGGTTTAACCCTTTTTAGCTCCTGTACCCCCATCAAATGTAGAACTTGTGCTTTGCTGTGTACAACAGTGTTGGTGGGAACCAACACGTCCTGATGCACTTGACATATAAAGAAGGAGGAAACTGCAAATTTTCATAGGAACTGAAGAAACACCAATAGAGAAAAGAAGGATTTCGGTCACATCTCGTACAGAAGGATTGCCTTACAAAGAGCATGTAAAGCACCTGGCACCAGAAGCCCCTGTCTGCTGCTGGGAGGCATGGTGGCAATGCAGGAGCAGTGGAAATCTCACCAGGACAGATATTTATGCAAGTGACCTGTTGAGCCAGTGAAATAATTTTGAACAACAAGACAGCTTTTTTCAGTCTGAAGAAATCAGTACGTTCACCCCAGCCACTATTTATTTTATAAGTGTCCTGCATATAATGAAAGGAACAATCTTTCTTACCATCTGCCTTGCTGAAAGGCACATTTTGTGTGTCGAACAGTTTCAGAGAGCTAATGGCAAAGTGCACATTACTAGCCCAGCAGTGAAAGCATTTGTAAACATCATCATCATCAAAGAGGCCTAGAGCTGCAAAGGCTGTTTTTTGCCTTGCGAGTTTATGTCTGTAAATGACTAATTGGTAAAGTTTTATCTGCAGAAGGTGGTTGGTGGTGGAAGATATTTACAAGAAAGAAAAGCAGGAAATAATTCATCTTGAGAAGCTGAATCTAATCAGAGATGTTCATGAATTAAAATAGGCTTTAAAAATGAGTCTATTTTCTTTTTTAAAAATATACAAAACTACAATTTTACTTTTCATGAGATGAGAAATGGGAATGCACAGTCAGAAGGTGTGAAAAACTGGAAAGCATATGAGAGTGAGACCATATATCTCTGGCTGTTCAATCATACAGGAGACACCACACACGAGTGTCATGGGATGGAGGAGCTGAGCACTAGCACCCACTTGCTGCACTTGCCATTAATTTATTAAAAATAAACTGAACACCACATTTTGAATGAAACGATAGCTTCACTGTGGAAAACAGCCACTTGCATTTTATTGCTTTATTTAGTACAACATCCAAAAATTCTTCTTCTTTGAAACAAACCAGGAAGAAAGTCCTTGCAGACTGTAGAGAAGTATTTTCCTTTAACACATGAAGTTGATAATAATAATTTCAGATGAGTTTGGTGTTTAGTCTTCACTGCAGGAATTAATTGCTCTACCTGCCTGAAACAGCTCTTATCAGGAAAATAATGCTCACTACCTCTGCTGAAAAATCAAAGGGTGATTCCTTGAAACAGTTATATGAGTTTTAAGCTGTTTCAAAATAAAGGAGCAACAAGGATGTTGGAATCCCCATTAGTTAAATGGCCTCCTAGGCTTTCATTGGGTTATGGATGTGTTTAACTAATAGAAAACATTGCCCTGTCTGATTCCTGTCCTAGAAGCAAAATAGGGATAATTTAGTATCAGGAGTGATTAATGTCATTTACTTACCCATTTTGTTATAGCTGTTACTGAATTTAAAATGCTACTCACAAATTAAATATTTTACAACCATTTTGCTCCTAATTAGTTGCAGATCACAGATTTCCTTTAAACATAATGGCTGTTTAGGTGGTGGGTTTGCAACGTGCCTTGTTTTTTTACAATCACTTCTGACATTTTGAGAATTTGTTTAATTTTGATTAATTTCAGTTCAATGAGATGAGAGCACACGATCTCTTTGGAACGGTCTGTTGTTTCAAAGTGTGGTTTAAGTGCACAACATCCTTTAGCTATTAATTTGCACACTTTGCCATATACATGTTGGACTTTGAGAGTCTGAATTAATGTAGCTTAAAGAGATGTTATCTTGATTGTTATTTGGATCAGGGTAGTTTAACATACCCTTAATAAAAACAAATACCCTGTCACATAATGACCCTAAAGTTTTTAGGGATTTCTTTTGATGATATCTTTAAATGAAATGTTTAATTTGAGTGAGAAACAGTGAAGCAGAGAGTGCACATCCTCTGTAGGAGCAGCAGAGAAAAGCTGGTGACTTTTTTCTCCAGCAGGCTCAGGAATAGCAAGTTTAGGATGCCAGTGACTTCTGAAAGTTGTACTGAAGCCAGGGTAGGGCTGCCAAGAGCCAGGTAAAAGCAATAGACAAACTTGATACTCTAATTTGAGATTATCCCTGTTAGAACAAAGTTTATATGCATACTTGGAAGAAACCTTAATAGTTTGTTTAAAATATTATCAAGGTGTTTTTACTTTGTGGTGGTTTTTGTTGTTCTGTTGGGGTATTTTTAAAATCACAGTTGATCTACATCCTTTGTTCTCTTAAATGTTTACATGGCAAAGAGAAAAACTGTCTGAACTGAAACATAATGATGACTGAAGTTTCCACTGTCAGGTCTTAACAGAGCAAATTTTCTCTTAAATTCTGGAATTTTTAAAGGATTTTGCTGATGTTCTCAGCACCAAAGTAGTTTCCTTCTAAGCTTAGGTTAAAAAAAAGGCTGTCTCTGGTTTCTGCCACAAAGGCAGAAACCAGACTTCACTGGTGATATTAAATCAAGCATTTGGAAGAACTGGTGAACTGATTCTGCCCTGTTCCTTTTTAATATAGTCCACACAAAAAGCAAACCTTCCTTGAAGGTGGTACTAATTCCTCCCAGTTTTTCTCTGCTAAGTGGAATTGCCCAGTCATGAAATCCTTCAAACATCCTCTGACCATTTGAATAGCTGCTGTCCTTTTCTTCCCTTCCTTTTGCAGCTCTGCCATGTGACAACCTTTGCCCACCTCAAAACGTGTGTGATGTGCCACAGCAACCACACAGAGGTTACATTCACCTTTCCTTCCCAAATTCAAACATTTGTTCCCTGATCATCCAAATATTGATTTAAACAGTCTTTGATGCCATTTGGGGAAAAGCATTTGAATGTTTCAAATGTAGACTCAGTCCACTACAAGGAATACTCAGAGGATTGAAACAAACAAGGACCCTTTGCACTCTGTTAACTAATGTCATATTCCCTGCAGCATTTACTAAAATCATTTAGTCACAAAGATAACATTGTGGATAAGGAGTATTTTTAACTGTTTTGTAAAGACACTGTTATCTGTTTGATCTGAACAGATGACTTTTACAATCTGAATTCCATCCTCACCAATAGAAAAAGCTCCTGTGCTGTAAGAGAGTGTTTATAGAGAACTCAGTCTGAATTTGTCCTGGGTTTGGTCACTGGCTCCTGACTGGTCTCAGCTCTCATTAAAAAATTGGTTCTTCTTGTGGGCTGTTATTTTCCAGGTACAGATTTCAATTAGCACGAAGAAGCTCTCATTCTCACATAAATGTTCCCAGCTACAGATTGGTATATTTAACCAGGACTTCCCAGCTCCTGGGTGTATAAACATCAAAATTTCATTGCTATTTTTCCCCCATTGACATGAAAGGCAAACATAAACATGCTCAAGAGCTAGCAGTGTTGACTGAAATATTTCTAAAGGGTCTTTTACACCTTAAGCACCCGCCACTTCCCTGTGGTTAAATGCACAATGTGTGTGAGATATTAAGCAAAGAAATTCTGTAATTGCAAAGAACATTTTTCAGGGCTTGTTAACTAATTTATTTTCATTTTCCTCTTGTCCCATTATGGTCTTGCTTAACTAGTTCAGTATCTTTCATTACAAGTGATGAGGAATGTTAGATTATAACGAAAGGTAGGTGCTCTGCTCGGTTAACCAGAGGTGCCTGGAAACTGGCTGTGAACTTACAAGTGATATTTTAAATATAATTGAACCATTAATCCTTGATGGGCTTGAATAACTGGCATACACCTTGAGAGAAAATAACTTAACCAAAATACCAATGTTAATTGCTTTGGATTTCTGAGAAGAGCAAACCACACAAGCTGTAAGGGAAGGGGAAATTAATCTTGAAACAAAGTTTTTAATAAACATGGTTTGAAATTAAGCTTCACTGGTGCTAGTGAGCAACACAAAGGTTAAATTTAACTTTGGAAGCATTCACTAAGGCTGTGAGCTGAAAATAAAGTTATATTGGTTAACAGCTAAAAGCAATGGAAATGAGTTTTCAATTCAGTTCTAGACTGCGATTCAGTAGCCAAGCCAAGCAAAGCTGTGAACACTTCTTTCTGCAGTTTTCTATTTCATTTTGAAAGGACAGTTTATGAGACAGTCAAACCCAGATCACAGCCACATGTTCACCCCTCTAAATCCCCCAAATTTAAGCTGAAGCTTCAGAAGCCCTTTGAACTAAATTGTTTGATAATCAAACCATAATTTCATAATTCCATTTGTATAGATCTGTTCCTTTTAAATGTGCCAACTGCATCTGCACAAGTATTTGGGTGGATTTGAGAGTCAAAAAAGGAAAGACTGATTTCAAAATTTAGCAGGGAAACAAAAAGCTCTCCCAACACTGCACAGAGTCTGCTCTCACACCTCAGCAAACACAACTATCTTCATGTTTGGCACCTATTCTACAGACACTACAAGAAAGATAAGCCCTTTATAATCATTTATTTTCATATTAAATCCTTCACTCAGGAGTGAGATGTGACCCTTGGATAAATCTCCCATAATACCTTACTGATTCCTCCCGTTTGGTCAGGGCTAACAGAACCATATTAGCTGGCAATGCTGCTGGGGGCTGTGGGGGAAGAGGTGGGTTTTTCTTCAGTTACTTTTCTTGCATGTCAAACAGATTAGTGCCCTAAAATATCTGGGAGATAAATATGCTGCAGTTTTCAAACAAATGAAATTCCAAAATAGTTTGTTAAGGTGAATTCAGTGAACGAAGGAAAAAATCCTCCTTTTTTCATGCTCTCTGAACTGCAAGTCATTCACTTTATTTTGTTTTTGGTTGGTGTTGAGTTTTTTTTAACCATGTGCAAAAAAAAAAAAACAACCAACAACTAAGAAACAGATTTGGAAAGAAGGAAAGAACTGAATCCCAGGTTTTGCTTCTGATTAAGTTTTGTGGATTGTCTTAATTTAAAAAATAAATAAAATAAAATAAACTGAATGTTCTTCCTGACACTAAAACAATGAGTGAACTCCTGAAACACTGAGGGTGTAGGTTTTGTAGCTGTAGTGCTCTCTTAAAAAAACGTTTCAAATCTTTCACAGCCCAACTCCCTCCTCTCTCTGCCTGTCTGAAAGCACATTTTAATTGTCTGGTACAGCAAAATGACCCTTTAAATTTTGTTCCAAAAGGAGGTGAAAGTACAAATCCACAGAAATTTGGAAATGAGCACATCTTAGGCATTTTAGGAAGGCATTTTATTTTGGAAATATTTGGTTTCAAAATGCAAGTACAACAGCTTGTAGAATGCTGAAAGGATGAACTTCCTGAAATGAACTAATCCTGAAAGAGATTCTTTCTAATAAAAATTTTGTTTGTTGCTAAAAAAAATGTTGGGTTTTTTTTTAAAGAAAATGCCCTGGAAACCTTCCTATTGCATACTCCAAACAAGACAGAAATAAGTGCTGCACATTAATATGAATTAATACAAAATGTTTGGGCAGATTGTTCTAAATAAAAATCATTAAACTAGAAGAATTTGAAGTAGGATTGAAATCAAATTTTGCACTAAACTGTTTATAAAAACATACTCTTTAAATCTGATAGTGTGTATTAGATAGAAAAAAATAATTTCACATACTCTTTGTGGGGGTTTTCTTCAAGTAGAGCTGCACTTAGATTATCTCACCCAAAGTAGTGAGATAACTACTTTTGAACCACTAAACTCGTTCTTCAGTTAGTGTTACACTGATAAACTAATTTCAAACAAATGTAATTCAGTGCCAACACACAATTTCAACAAGAAGCAGAATTACAACAACAAATATCAAACAAACTCTTTGACTGTTTGAGCCTGCGTGAAATCTGAGAAAGGTGGATTTCTCAAACAATTATTATAGGAACTTTGGGGTGTTTGTTGGTTTGGAGCTTTTTTCTGTTTGATTCAGAGGTTACCTCTTGCTGATGAAACACTTTCAAGTTTGGTTTTGTTTTTAAATTTCAGATTGAAATGAAGCTTCAAGACACAGCTATGAATTTTCTTTTAAATGATGATTCCAAATTACTTGCTTTCTAAGGAGAGAACATAGCTATTTGCTTTTATACCCATGCCAAACCTCTGCAGTATTTCTTTGAGCTAACCTTTATCCCCTTTCTGGACTTGTATTGGTCCCTGCTAGAAAGCAAGTCAGCTGTAATTACTTACAGGTGAGTTATTCCATCCTAATGAAATAGCTCTATGAAAACGATGTTATTGAATTGAAATGTAGATGGCAGAAACACATTGATTTATTTTGCATGGATTTTTAAACGCTTAACAATCGCTCCCTCTCCCCTCAGTGCTAAAGAAATTAAGATCCAGAAGAGAGAGAAGTTAACATGAAATTCACTTGTATGTTAGACTGGTGTCATTTTTGCACGGTTTGGGGACAGATTGAAAAATAAATTTGGTTTAATAATGTCCTAAGTGAAATGTCTCAATTTTTTATTTCCAAAAGCCGGTGCTGGACACAGCAAGGCGCAGCACCCTTGCACTCTTACCTTCATCCTGACAGTAACCGAAAGATGAATTTGTTTACGCTGTTGTGCTTTTTTTTTAAAAAGTGTGGGTAACTCCACCCATAACCCTACAACTTCCCACTCACCCAGTTCTTTTTAACCTTTTAAGCACTGCTCCTGACCCTCCATCCTCCCTGCCACTGGAGCAGGCATTTTCAAGCCACATCCATTTTTATTGACCAGAACCAGACTGAAACCTCCAGCTCCCAACTGCAGCCCCCTCCAAAACTGTCCCCAACAGCTGTAAAAATAGGTGCTCTTTCCAGACCAGCCTGAAAATGCCTCTGCTCGCGATTGGCAAAAGGAGCCAACTGCCCCCCGCGTTTGTCTGCAGGGACGGGCTGCTCTTCTGGGGCTCTTTTTCCCCCTCTTTCTCTCTCTCTCCATATATATTATTATTTTTTTTGCGGGGGAGGGACAGGATTTTGTTTTGTTTTTACAGCAGCCATCCAGAGCCCTGGGTATTGATTTTCGGGCACATGAAAGGGATTTTTTTACAGGCCTTCCCTGTGGAAGGGAGCAGCAGTAAAAGGTGATACCACCCACTCCGAAGGAATGCTGTGCATGCAATTAGGAGCAAGCTCCCAGCCAGGGGGTTAGAATTCAAAGCGAGGCAAAAGCTCCCCACCTCCCACAAACAACAAATCCATTAAAACTACCAAAGCCATCAATACTAATCAATGCATCCAGGGGCCATTAACTCTTTCGGTGCTCGGGGTTTTTCCCCCTCGCTCTCCTCCTTCCAGCACTCCGCGGGGCTGCACTGCTCTGCCTGAACCCCCAGGC
>NW_008681710.1:0-28716 GCF_000695815.1 Acanthisitta chloris | reverse complement strand
CAGGCTGGTAAATGGTTAAACCGATTGTCCGTTCTCGGGGGGGCAGGAGGTGCAAAAAGTGCTCCGTCCGTCGCAACGTGCACAAACACCACCACCCCCCTTCATGATTTGCTTTTTTTTTCGAAGTGATGCTTGTTAAAAAAGGTTGGTGAGAGATGGCGTGTGGCTTGTGAGGGAGCGAGAGGCCGGCGCTGTTTGGAAATGAAGAGAAATAAACAGGGACGTGACAAAAGCAGTGGAAAAAAAAAAAAAAAGTTTTGCGCGCGTTTCACAGCGCAAGAACAAGACTAAATGAAACCAAAGGGAAGGAAGCTAAAAAACTAGGGTATGCAAAGACAATTCGCTGTGGAACTCCCTGTCGCAGGAAGTTGTTGAGGTCAAGCACTTCTGCTTTGGAGGGATTTCACATGTGTGGAGATACTGCAAGGTGGCACCTCACAGCCTCTCCAGAAAGGATCCAACTACAGTATTGCATGCTACTGCAGGAATCTTGGTGTAGGCATTCGAGAGTGGCTCTGTTTGACCAGGGCTAGATGGACTATGCATCCCAACCAGCTCTGGCACTTCCCACAGAATGACATTTTAGGGCCCTCACAGCACCTTTTATGTTAAAGCATTGATTTAAAACATATTCTCAATCAAAATACACATTCCAGTTCTCTCAGCAAAGGCATGAGGTTATTAATTAAAATCAAATTCCCCAGCTGCTCTCATGTTATAGCTAACAGTTAAAAGCCAGAGTTATATACACATTCTTTTTTCCTTAATAAGAAATTCTTTCTTCTTTAAGAATCTGACAAAGCACATCCAGTCTCAAAATAGTTGCTATTTTTGAGAGTTCAACCTGGTGTGCCTAGCCTTATTAAACATGATAATGTAGGCCTAAACATAATGTAGGCAGTTTAAAAATACACAGACTTAACAAGCACATTGATTTTGAAAAAAAACCTAACAGGCAGTGTAATTTAAACTTCTACCTACCTACCTGTTGCTGAGAAAATCTCAATTTTGCCCCTTTCTGCTTGGCTTACAAGCTTTGTGGAGCCCAGGTAGCAACAAGACTTCAGGAGTTTGGCCTACATGGACTCTCTCCAGGTTGGGACTCTGTTCAGGTCTGTGTTTGTTCAAGTTGGGATACATTCTGCTCACAGCAGGTCCTTTTTCTTCTTGGGAGAAAAAGGAAGAAACAAGTAAATGGAGGCTGCATTCAGGAAGCCTTTGAAACAGTCTCTGAGAAACAGTTTTCTTCACAATTCCCCAAGTTCATTTTCTGCTTCTACTCTACTGTGTGCAAGTAGGGGCTAATCCTTTTGTCACACTCCCTTTCCATTTGGCTCACATTTCTTTCCAGTTTTTCCCCCAAACTTTCCTCCTTTCTTCTGGAAAATCATTTCCCTGGTATGCCAGGCCTTCCCCAGGCCCTACTTCAGCACCATCTCCAAGCAGTCAGCCCCTTTGCAGCCTCCCACCAGCTGTGCTGCTTTCATATCCTAGCAGTCAGCTTTGCTGCGTTTCTCTGAGGATTCCTGTCTTCCACAAGCTGTATGGATGCAACTTTATTCTGCTCTTTTTAACTTCGTTACAGTTTCCTGAAGCGCACAAACAACAACAGCTGAGAATTCTAGCTCTGTAGAAAGCCAAGAGCATTCGCCATTCAGGAAATAAGGAGCCGTTTCATCCTATACAGATATTTTAATATTTTTAAAAGATCAAGGATGTTAGTTTGTTACAGTTCATTTTCCAGCCTGTAACAAACAGCATTGACTATGTGGCTGATAGAGACACTTCTGTGTCCAATATTTACCTGAGCTACATGTTAATACATGGTAGCCTGAAAAGAGGGAAAGGTTCACAGCCATCTCATACAGCAAGGGAATGCATTTGCCCAGATGGATATATCCTGAAGAAAGTAGGGAACCCTTTAGTTTCCCAGACTGACCCTGCGTATACAGCAGCTTTCATTCAAGGGTTTATAAGGTGCTAGAGAAACTTTTGCTGAAAAAAATGTTCTGTCATTGTTAGATGCTCCATTCTTTCCATAAACTGGAAACTAGACTGCTTTTTGGCTGGAGTCACCCAAGAGTTTCTGACAATGTCATGCTCTTAATTCTTGAGATTCTAACATCTGTTTATTTGCAGAGGCCATTGGCTATATGCTGCATATTTCAGCTGCGTAAAATTGTTTTGGAGACCATTGGTACTGTGCTGCTTTTGCATCAAGTGGACTTATGCTGTCTTTGGAACAACACATAGCTTTCCACAGTTAAACTGTTATGTGTTTTCTACACAGTGCTTGCTTTGGTTGGCATTTTTTTTCCCCTCCTGGTTTTGTCCTGGGTTGGCTTAGCCTGGAGCTGAGCTGTGACAATGATTGACACATAGCCGTACACAATTTTTGGAAAGTGACCTAATGAGGGGCCAAAATAGCAACAGATTGAGAAATGATAGGCTCATAGGGTGTAAAATAGTCGTGCGTCCTGTATGTTGCCTTGCAATTGAAAATATCTGGAGGAGAACACTTGGAATAAGAGACAGCACTTGTGAAAAGTTGCTATTATACAGGGTTTGCAAGTCTGCATGGCAGTGCCTGTGTATGTGACTTGCATACTGACCAAAGGAGCAGGACAGAAAAAAATAAAAGTGCCAGCACCCACAGAGTAGTCTTGCACTTCACCAAGATTTTTGTCCTCCAGACTTTTTCCACTACAATGGATGCCTTCTAAATAAACATGATGAACACAGCTGTTTGGTGCATAAAAGCCCATTGTACCAGGGAAAAAAAGCAATAATAAAGGTTTAAACAGTAAAGCAACAATGAGTGTTTTGTTCCATATGCAAGACTCATTTCACAAAACAGACCTGCTTTAAACAAAACTTTACTGCAGCATTTATTGTCCTAGATATGAAATGAAAGCATGTTAGAACATTAAGGTGCAATAAACTGACTATTGAACTGAGCTCCACCCTCATTGTAACACCATCCATCAGAGCCGAGTATTTGAGGCTTTGCTGTGGGACTGGTTACATGGAATTTAATGCCATTGAGACACAGTCAGGTAACTCTGGCTTTGTCAATGAGGGATATAACAGAAACCTAGAATAAGGGGGCAAGAGACTCATACTGTATTTTTCTATACCCACAGGAGGCATTCTGCCTGGCTAGTGCTGTCTTTGGTCAAGAAGAGGCAACAACCAGTAACTAGAAATTACCATATTATAATTGTCAAACTTGTTTCTCTGAACCTAGAGTGCTAATTGTGGTGCAATGCGTGAGAAAGAGCCCTAATGAATTATTTACCCGTGTGCAGTACTCTGTCTTTCAAGAGGGAAATTCCTTCTAGAAACCACTATGGCAGCCACTTTCTAGATCTAAAACAGATTTTATTTAAGCACAAATAACTGCATGTACTAGTTAGAAAATAATCACTATTTTCAAAAAATAGTTCATGTTTCTGACTTGGGGACTTCCAGATCCAGTCCTTGTGGGCAAAAGGGGAATGGACTGGGAATGAGAACACACAGGCTAGTTCACTTTGCTACAGTAAGGTACGGGTCACTCACTTGAAAAGAAAAATTCGTGGAGTTAAAAAAGTTTAGAGAGCTTGCTGTGGAAAATAACATTCAAATCCTGTGAAACTGAAGCAGGTCTGCAGCATGGGCATAGATACCGTTTATCAGGTAGCTTCTCGAAGACATTCATAAGTTAACAACAACAAAAACCAGTGAAACACTGTCAAGAACAAAAATGTATGGAAGGAAGTTGGCAGTTCTACTGAAAATATATTTTATATCATACAAACTGGTTCTCCGTCTGTCTTCCATAGAATTAAAGGGATACACACTAACCCGATACTTAGTGAAGATCTGTTACTTGGCCTAGAGGAATTAATTTGGAGGATGATGATAAGATCAAAATAATCTCCATTCTCATAGTGTCAGAAGAATACAGGGATTGCCATACCCATCGCCACTGACCCACTAAATGAAGTGTAATATCTCTGATAACAGCCATGCTTAAAAGATTTAAAAGAGAACAAAACACCTTGTAAGAGGCTGCTCACAACCAGTATGGTCTGAGGGCAGACACAACAGAGATGGAGATTAGCAGAAATTGCCATATGCTCCAAAACATGTCCAGTTTGTTAAATTTTAAGTAATATTATTAGTTACTCTAACACAGAACATGTTTTTGATCTACAGAGTACTTAATGTGCTGGGCGCTGCACTCAGGACTTCCTACTTTCTCACTTGCAGCCTAAACAACCACAGTGTTATCTCCTCTTATTAAGCATAGTCTGCAGTACGTGAAAGTATTCTTTAATAATAGGGATTATTATTTGATCGATTTCCTTGTTTTCATTTTTCTTACTATTCTTTCTGAAAGTACTAACATTTCAATGCCCTTACTCTTCTGCAAATTTTATTGGAAAGGCACTAGCGCAACAATTCCTGTGTTGGAGGAACTTGTGCTCTCTGCCTCAGGATGATTTACATTACAGATGTTTTGTGGCTAGTTAAAGTGCCAGTCAAGTTATTTCAAACTGCTTTTCAGGAAGTTAAATGTCAATTCTCACACTGGTCCTGGCAGGAGATTCTAGGGTGCTGAATCTCCCTGTTAATGAGAGGACAATCTGCATTTGGAGATCTTGGTGACACCAGCCTCCTCCATCCTCCCACACACAGCCAGCTCGAGCCCTTTGGATGACATTGCCTCAGCACATGAAGTGCAGCTTTCACAGCCCACTCTCTATTCTGGTCTCAAAATCTCAGATTCTATGACAGGTATTTGAGCTAACAACAATTCTACATCCAATTCCAACTGAATGTATGCTTTAAAATGCAAAAATTCAGGGTTTTATGTCTACAAGCATTCTCTTTTGTTCCCTGCTCTTATTTCTGCAGCTATTGCCTCCCGCTTTGCTACTTCTGTAGTCTTTGGAAAACACCCTCTTTTGCCATGGAAGAAAAAAATCCATACATGAATGTACTGTAGGAAGTGAAGTCTGGAAATGAGATCTATATCTTGTATAAGAAGTGTGAAACTCAAGTTATCATCCAAATTTCACTCTTCCGTTTCTATTCCCTAAGTATGGCTCTAGACTTCTCTGTTCTCCAGGATTAAGTTTTTTGTTTGTGTGGGTTTCTATAAGTGCACTGTACTGTGTACGGTAGATACTCTTCTTATTCTTCACACTGAGGCTGAATTACCTAAGAACAGTTTGATTCCAGGAGGAAATACACAAGAACCAAATTTGGTTAATTTATACAAATGCTCTAGATACAGTGATGTTGCCCTTACTCTGGCTTCCTTACCTGAGCAAGAACAGCAGAAAGCTCCCAGAAGTAAGAAGAAGAGGTGTTGAATTTACTCCCAACAACCAGAATCTCCATGGCACATCCCCATCATGCACCCCCCAGCCCAAACAAATGCTCTGCAGCATACCTGCCCTACCTCTAGCTTTAACTAATTCAAGCATGATTTACACCTGGGCTTATTTCATTACAACAAAAGTATTATCCACCAGTCTTCTGCAGCTACTTATTTTCATATCAAAAACCATATTTGAAAAGCTGTCAAGAATTAAACCAGTAATTGCTGAAAGTAAATCAAGTCTTTCACAAGAGAGATATGAGCTTTCTCCTTTACTATTTATCTCTTTGTGATAGGTTGAAAAAAGAAAAAAAAAGCTAGGAATAGAAGATAGACTAATTATACATATTACTCCTGATTAGTTGAAAATTATTGCCAACTCTTAAATCACTTGGGATTTCGTATTTATGCAAAGTTCTCACTGAGAGGAGCACTGATATGCACTTTCTGCCTTGTAAATACATCCATGTCTTGAAAAACTTGCCAGGCAGTACATAGAAACCTATAATTGGAGCAAAAGCATGTAGAAATTTTGTTATATTTTATACACAGAGCCTTCAGTTACAGTTATTTTATGCATTTACAGTGTCTTCCTTGCCAAAGCACCCAAACAAAGGGGTGATGTAACTGTGTTGGGTAATGATTTTTCATCCATTCCTCTTTTGCTCTGCAGACACAGACTCAGTTACTCAGAATAGAAAAGGAAGGTCTTTCTCCAATGAACTGATCAGACAGCCAAGTCTGACTTGAACCAATGTATTAATTTATGAAGTGTATGAAATGAATTAGATAACCAAGAGGCATGCTAAACTGCTTTTATCCAAAAGCCAATCTCACTTTTTCCTCCACCCTTTTTTGTTGTTGATTAGTTGAGAGATTTTGTGAACTTGTACAAGATAGATAAACAAAACAGCTTTTATCAAAGGTCCTGTTATTTTCGACAATTAGAAGAAAAGATCACATTTTATTGACAGTCGCTATAGGTGAGGATTAATGCAGAGAAAAGTTTTCTAGATCAGAGTTTTAAGTGGGCCATAAAAGGACTCTGAAACCCAATTTAAGTGAAATTGAAATCTGAGACCAACCTATGAGGATCTTTTCCATGTTACTTTAAGAAGCATGAAAAGCAGTGGCACAGTGCAGTTGCAAAAAGGTGTAGGCACAGATATTACAAAGCCAAATCATGCTCTACTGACAATATATATTTGCATAGAAACAAAAGCAAGTGTGTTCTGTTCCCCAAACTAGATGCATAAATATAAATGCTGCCTAAAAAGTGATACTGGGCATCACCCAGAAGTTTCTGAATCAATTAATGGAACATAACAGTTGATATTTGTACCTCTCCCTAGTTTCTTTTCCCCAGAAAAATTGCCAGCAGTCTGATGCCCATTTTGTTACTCTCCTGAATTGCCCTTTTTCCTCTTTTAGAAACCCTCAATGAAATGAGTAAATTAAATGGGAAGAGTATAAGTCTTTGGTTCATGGCAGTTTACTTAGGTTCTGTACGGGTTCCAGAGTAGTTATAATGGATCAAAGGAACTAATTAAATTTTACAAAGCTATTCAAATCTTACAGTAATGCTGACATAATTCATACAAACAGTATTTTGTATGTGTCAGAACTTAGTTCTTTTTTCCTTCAGGTCAGTTTTTTTTTACTCAGTACCATTACAAACAATCTGTGATCTACTAAAAGTAGAACCTAAAATTATAGATAGATTCACTTGAGAAAAGCAGAATAAATGCAGGGTTATGAGGTCTGTGCTTTATCCTTGTTCCTCATTGTCTAGCCAGGCCAGCACAGCTGTGGGGAATTGTGATGGGTTTTAACTTCTAACATATCACAAGTCTAGCCCATTACTTTGTGATGTGTTCTGGTGTAAGCAAATACTAAGAAGTTCAATACTTTGACTAAGAGGAATTTTAAAGAGCCTCTTGTGGGCCCTTTTTCTTAGCTCTTTCAGTGGCTGCTGATAGGAGAGCTGCTGCCTGGTCTTCCAGACCTGTATCTTAGGAAATACATTTTGTGTTTCTACAGATTTAGTTTGAAGATTACCAAATGCCCTCGTGATCCAGGACTGGAGCAAATACTAAGAAGTTCAATACTTTGACTAAGAGGAATTTTAAAGAGCCTCTTGTGGGCCCTTTTTCTTAGCTCTTTCAGTGGCTGCTGATAGGAGAGCTGCTGCCTGGTCTTCCAGACCTGTATCTTAGGAAATACATTTTGTGTTTCTACAGATTTAGTTTGAAGATTACCAAATGCCCTCGTGATCCAGGACTGGAGGTCATATGCAGAAATACATTTTTATGGCCACCTACACCTACTCCCTTCCCAAGGCAGGATTTGGTGTTTCTTTTGAAAGTACAATACCCTACACAGAAGTATCTGTATTTACATCTCATCCAACTGCCAACCAAGCAAACACTCTAAAGGGATCAGCTTGCTCTCATAGATTTCTCTTGCTAAACTGGGAGTTCCATGTATCTGAGTGAATGTAGCAGGGGAGTTGGAGACTATTTCTTTATGTTAAAACAGCCTGCTAGGCAACTCTTTGCAAGTAGTCATCAAGGCTGCAGATACCTGTGGTTGAAAGTAAAAGCAAAGAAATTATTATACAATCATTTAATCCTGAAAACAGAGGACTTAGAAGCGTTTTTAAGAGGGTTTGAGCATCAGTGATCCTTGAAATACAGAGGTGTTCTTATAGCCATCTTTCTCCAAAATGCATTGCAACTGAAATTAATAGAGTAACAGATTCATTTCTCTAACACTCCCAACCTGGGGAAAAAAATTCTTAAATCTACTTGGAAACCAAATTACTCGAATGTTATTTTATAATTTATCTGAAGCAGATTGCAATGTTTTAGGTTTACTTGCTCAGATCACACTTCAAGATGTGCTGTATCACAATTGATTAAGAGGGTGGCTTTAAATGTAGATAAAACTGTCTAAAAACTGGAGTCACAAAATGAAATTCCAGCCTGTCATTTCGTACATGGAAATAATTTATTTTCCTCACTATATTCAATTTAATAAAAGTTTTTTTCTTCCTGTGAGTGCAGGAACTGAGGCCATAAGCACATTGCAAGGGGCCCGTTCTGGGCAGATGATGTATTGTTTCTACCTCTGACAGCGACCTTAGCTTTGCCTCTTTTAAACTTTGGCAGCCATCGCAGAGGTTTCTGTGCCAAGAAGGCATTACTGAATGTAAATGATATAAACAAAACTGTCTCAGACTTAGAGTTCTGTTTAACCCAAAATGGACATTTCTTAGCAAAACTTTTCATCATGCAAGAGCTGCACAGGAGGTAAATGCTTTTCTAAGTGTGTCTTGAACAGGCACATATCTATTTCCGGGTGTTATTTTTCTTATGTTTGGAGCGTCAAAAGACCCACCAAATGAGAGGAAACCTGACTCTTGTTTTTCAAACTGCAGGTCAGATTGAGACAAGATTTCCTGCAGGAAACAGAGATGTTAACAGAAAGTGCAGGGATCAAAACATGTCCATCCGTTTCTCCCCTCACTTTATGCTATACAATGTTCATAACCTCCTTGCTTGAGGACCCTGTCTTGACCAAAGTGGCTTGTGTTTCAGCAGTGTGAGGAGGCAGTGGGGTGGAGGTGCCTGATGGAGGCCCTCTCCGTGGCCTCTCTTGGGAAGGTCAGGGAGGTTGTTAGCTGGGGGAGACCCAGCTGCACACAGGCAAGGGACAGGCCCAGAAATTAAAGCTCCTGTGGGGATGTGTTAAAGTAATTTGCGATGTGAATGGTCTCTGTTGTCCCTAATATAGTGCTCATGTGTTAGAGCTTCTCTTTAACGTAAGTGGGCAGTTGTTTGGCATTCAGCAAATTAAAAGGATCCCTGCAGAGCTTGGAGCAAGATACACGAAGTTCCTCCAAGACTGCACACCTCTGACCAGAGCAAATTTCTGGCCTTTCCCACATCTGCCTTTAAAGATCTTTTTTGTGAGATCCCTGTAGATTCTGTAAAATGAACATCCTCACTGACATCCACAACAAACCCATGCCTGATGCTGAGATAAGGACAGTCACACAGCTAGCAGAGAGCCAAGAGACCTACCTGAGCTCCAGCAGGCCTGGAGATGGTGACTGAGCAACTTCTTGACTGTCAGTATTACTTCTATACCACTGTATACAATGACAGGGAGCAGCATGTTTTTAATATCTCAAGATCTGTGAAATTCATTGAAAGTTTTGGATCAAAATGTTAAAGACCAGGAGATTTAAAGCAATGAGAGGTCGTGGCATGTGCTGCTCTTCAACCTTGCAGTGAATTGAAGGTGCACCAGTCATGCACAGAGGACTGTGTTGCACCCACTTACTGTTCTGCAGAGTTGTAACAATTACAACCTGAGAAACCACAACCAGCTGAGCTGTCAAATTTGGAATGACTAGATTAGACTAATCTGCTAGATTAGAGATTTATCACCCTTCCAGTGACTCACTTCACAACCACTGGCAGATCATGCTGCATTCATAGTTGTCTCCTTAAGATACTGTTTCTGCAAAAAGAAAGTCCTAGTGCCATCTCTCTGAAAATATTTAGAAACAGGCATTAGTGTTAGCAGTTTAATGTAAACATGTGTTTATCTAAAACCCCCTACAGAAGAAGGATGAATTAAGGTATATTTGGCTAATCTAACTAGCCAGGAATGTATTAAGGTTTACTTGGCTAATCTGCATTTATCTGTGGTTTTATATGAGGGACTTGAGTAATTCAGATTTTACTAAAGTCAGCCCAAAGACCAGAATTTTTGACAACTGATTTAAACATTGACTTGAAGGAAACAGAAACCCAGATTTTTTTTTCCCTCCCAGCAAACATTTCCTTTCCTGAGTGATGAACTTTGCTTGGAGTTTTCCAGTGATAAAATGTTACTGAGGAAACTCTTAAGCTGTTTTTTTTTGTCTAAGTATCCAGTTTATCAGAGGAGCTAAAGCAGACACAAGCCATACAGGAGCAGTTGTTGAGGTTTTCCAGTTCAGCCTGGGTAATTAAACTTCTCTATTTCTTCTGGCTCAAATTAATATAACTTAATTTATGACAGTATTTTCATTTAATCCCTCTGTTTTCAGAAGGCTTTGGGGTTGGCCATAAGCATTGATGATGATCTTAAATGTCTTTTCCAACCTAAACAATTCTGTGATTCTATTCTATGATTCTGTGTTGGATGTTTTCTTTGGTGACAAAACTGGAGAACTGTTTTGACCACTTATAAAGAGCAGAAGCACAGAAAAGGTGCAGATTTGAAGTGCTCTTTTCCACGCATGGCTGTCTTTGGGTGCAGCTGTTGTGCTTTCACACATATATGTCATGGCCCCACAATAAACCCCGTGCAAAAGCAGAGGAGACAGATATAGGCCCTCAAGTTAAGTTTTGTATATTAGCACATACAAGCCACTGAATTAATGTTTGGGTAGCTCAGATTTTCCTTTCTTTCAACATGAAAATAGCAACTGAGGGCACTGACTTGTCTCTCCTGCTTGTTTTGTCCATGACACAGCACAGGGATGTACTCAGTTCTTATCTTCATGAAAAATCCAAGCTGGTAACTTTAGCACCTTTTGACATTTAGTGCAGGGCTAATAATTATCTTGGCTGGTCTGGTTACCATCATACAGGCTGGAGAATGTGTATAATTTACAGTACATGAAAACCTTACTTTTTCCACACTGGTGGCAAGGCAACCCAACTCCCTTTTCCGCCAAACTTCGAACAGCCATGGTGCCTGCTGGCTTAATCTTAACTCTGGCAGCTAAGACTGCTTTATTTTTGTTCACTCTATTAGGTAGGCATCATACTAAAGCAAAAATGTCATTAAAAATTCTTTGCTCATTGCTTTTCATTATAGACTATTTCATGTAGTGTAAGCATTGATGACTGGACTAGGTTATACGAATATTGAAATGCTACAAGACCTCACTTCAGTATGTGCAATTAAAACAAACATGGAGAGAACCATGAGCACAAATCATACTAACTTACAGAGCATCAGACAGGTGTACTGAGCAGATACAGCCTACCAACCATGTGAGCCAGTGCAGGTCATTCTAGCTTCAGGTAACTGATGGATAAAGTATCCCTTTATCACTGCCTTAAGGGTCTGGCAGCCACAGACTGAACTTGGGGCAGAAACTGATTTTGCCAGATACGTCTCTACTTTTCCAGACCATGCCTAAAAGCTTTGCTTCTTAAATCCTAACAAGAAGCTACCATTCCCACATAAACAGTTTTCCATTGTTTATTAATGCTGTCCTTTACAGAAGATAGGTAATCCTTTCACCTTCGATCAAAATTATATGTTGTCATAATTGCAATGCTGTTGTGACATCTGTGCTTCCTGCTCCCTGTTAAAAAATACCTTTAGAGCTAAAGCAGTAGCCACCCATACCAGTGGGAAATTTGGAAAGTAAGACGTGCCACTTATTTGTTTAAATGTTTTGTTGGTTATTCCTAACAGAACTGTTGTCTTTATTTTCAACATTATACCATTGCTAAATAGGAAGTTGAGGATATAAATTTTGTTTCAGTGTTTCCTTTTCCACCTCATGGCACATCAGTCCCAAAAGCTGCCTCTGAAAGGGCAGGGACAAGCCAAAGCAATCAAGAGCATCTGCCAATCATTCACTTAACTAGACATTTCTTAAAGGTGAGTTAGATGCTGGAACTCTTGAGTCACTCACATGTGTTACCCAACTGAAAATCAGAGTGAGGAAGCAGTAGAAGACAATGGCTGCCTCTTTCACAAAGGACCACACTGCAACCTTACAGATTACGTGCCCTTTAACTGGAAACACTCAGCTAACAAATAACAAAGGAAGCTTTGCTTCCCAACACCACCAGCAGATACAGTTTAAAGACCTACAGAGCAGAGAGGTTACCTTTGGAAAGTAGAACACCAGATTTTCAATTCAGTTCACATTCAACTAAGTCAACAAGTTTTATAGGAAGGAAACAAACAAACAAACATACATTATCAGCTTGAACCTCCCACCAAGCCAGTGTTGAAGTTTTACCACCAGCTCCCCCATCCCCCAGTACAGAAAGATACGGAAATCCTGAATTCATTGCAGCTGGGATGATGAGCCTTGTAATTAGGACATGCAGTGTGGTCTTTCAGCTCCTTGAGAGCACTAACCCTTTCACTGCCAAATGCTTTCTGCCCTGTTAGAGTTCAAAATGAGACTACATTTGAGAGGTACTATTGTATACTTTTAAAAGAAATAGGTTGGCTTTGCTAGTCATACACTGTGAACACAGAGCAGTCATTGCTTTTGGTGGAATTTGTCAGAGGGGCAGGCTCCCTGCCGCCTCCCATATGTCTACTAATACTCTTCAGACCAGAATAAATCAGAATGCATTTTCTCTTCCTCTCTATTTTCTGTCTGAGACCATTGACATTCACCCTGTCACTCTAATAATCCCTTGGACATCTCCATTGAGTGTGAAGCTAAGTCAAAGTTCTTTTCAAAACCCTTCTTAAAAATCCCCTTTGCAGCAGTGCAAACACTTAGCAAGGGCTGAATTGCTGGTCTACCCAACTAAGTGCCCCAGAAAGAAAAAAGAAACAACAAACCAGAACTGTTTTATGTATCTCAGCAATTTTCATTCACCCCTTGTCTTCTTCAAAGGCAAAATGGATTTGATCACCATTTCATCACATGCATTACATATCCTAAGCTTTCACTATTTGCTTCCAGGGGACAGGACGAACTTTCCTGCTACCACCCTTATTATATAGCTTGACTTTTGGTAATGGCTTATTTCCTCATATCCATCTGAAGAACCAGAGTTTTCCAGATCTAGAAACAGGATGTAGCAGCATTTGTGCTGGTGATCTTTATAGCATCTTTCTAGTGCTGGATTGATGTGTTTTCCACATTGACTTGGAGTTAAATGGATTTAAGACCATTTTCCAGGTCAGACTGACAGAACCTGCCGAAGCGGTTTGCCTGACTATACCTGGAGGGCTGGGCTGCATCTTAGGATCATCTAGGAATTTTCTTTCTGAATTCATTGTTCTTTAAAGTAACATCAGCAGAAAAGATCAGCAATGTCCATCTTCTCTTTTACTGTTATCTTCTGAGGTGTTTTATTTGTTTCTTCCTTTTTAATATTGGATCTCAACATGATTATAGGGAAATGTTCCTTGATTCCATGTGTGAACTAAATGTTTTGCCATGTCCAACTTTGGCATATATTGCACAAATGCCCTGTCAGCTGAACCATGTTCAGGGCCATGTGCCACACATGGGCCACAGAACAGTTGTTGACATAAGATTATGATTTAGTGTCAGTACGGCCCATAGTCTGATGGGATCCTGGCCTTTGACAAGGCTTCTGGCTGCCATGGACAAAACACTGGTTTGTAATATTTTGCTGACAGAGTGGGCCACTGTATGTTTCAGTATTGACCTGAAATGTGCCAAGAAGGGTTGGTGGAGGAGTGAATTACATAATACCCACTTGTGGTTCCAAATTTCTCCCTTTTAATGAGGGCAATAGCTCAGTGTAAAGAATATGCAGAACAGCAAATAGTCATCACTACAAGACATATGTACAATTCAGAGCCCACTGAAAGCAGCAGATAGATAGATTTTGTTTCATCACTGAGTTGGCCTTGGGGGCAAAAATAGCAACCTCATGATGGGCAGGATTTACATATTCTGTGTCCCCAGGAGATATTCCAGATTTTGACAATGGATCAAGAATTTAGAATTGCACACATTGTGTGTCCATACATACACCCTTCTATAAAGAACAGGTAATAAGGAATTTGCAAAGTTACTGATGGGTGTAATGCATGTGAAGTACCTTAAGAATCTCTTGGCAATAGGGACTCTTAAAAAGGAAGATTTTACGTTATTCCAAGTGTATGTAAGAAAAAGTGTCTCTCAGGGAGACAAGAACTTCTTGAAGACCCTTAATTAATACTATTTTGGCATCCATAGCACTTCCCCTTCCTTTTAGCAATTTGGTGCCAAGAATTTCTCGTTCCAATAGTGTACAATAAATCCTAGAAAATAAATTCCAGTGACCGTTGGAGGTATCTCTCGTTGCTCGATGGCTAAAGCAGCTAAAATCTTTTTATTAGCTTTTGAAATAGCTTTTCCTTGTAAAAGCTACAGCTTTAACCCCTGAAACAAAGCGGTTGATTCTCCTCTCAGTAACTAGAGCATCTTGCACTAGTACAAAACTATGCTGTACTGGGGGTAAAATGATGGATTTTTCAGTGCCAGGACATATGTGAAGTCCCCTGTGAGATCACATTCTCCTCTGGGGCCCTTCAACTTGATCCTGCTGCCATGCATCAGCTTCAGCTTTGTGAGAGGGGTCAGTGGAACTCAGCACGTTGTATTTGACTATAGTGTGAGACTATAGTGCAAGTGGGTGAAGGAGATTATCATTAGGCTGAATTTTTCTTTACAGTGTACACCATCTGCAGTGGGCTGGGATTCAGTGATAGTTGGGACTCATTCAGGTACTTGTGCCTAGAGCTTTAATGTGATTCTTTTGGTATGTGAATATCATCCAGGAAACACTCACTGGCAGACATCCTGAATGTTTAAGATCTCTAAAATAAATGTAATTTCCATTTCAGATGTATTTATCAAACTCTCTAAATCTATTTCAATGCATAATTCAATATGTATATAACATGTATAAGCATATGAAATCATATATCACATTTATGAAGACTCCATTGAAATATTTGTATTTAGTAGCCCTGAAAAACAAGGTCTCCACAGAGGCACCAATTGGACCTCTTCTTACCTCACTTTCCCGTAAGCTAGTAGTAATTCTCTGATTCCAGGAGAATTACATGAGCATAGCATTACATACCTCAGGTGGAAACACCATGTGAAATGTGTCCCATCATTTGAGGGTGGGGAGGACAATCAGTAGTTGGTCCTACTTCTACAGTGATTCATTATTATGTTAATTTTCTTTAAAAGCTATTATTTACTTTTGAAACAATCCTTGTTATCTCCGTAAGGGAGAATAGCTATTTAGGTGTTGATGGGCATCCTGCTGTTCTAAAACGACTGGATGGCAAATTAGGAGCTACTGATTTTGATTTGCAGATTGAGAGAGTGAAGATCCTATTGAGGTGAAGTACAAAACCTAGGCATTTACTGTTTATCAGGAAATATTTAAATCACAGCAGGTTTCCCCTTAGAAAATTCAAACCAGATGTAGATCTCAATGTTTCTTGTTATTGTTTGAGCATGAGACTCTGTGTTGACTGTGTGATTAACCAGATTGGAAATGAAAAGTTACTTTGCATTTTTCTTGGTGTTCTTTTCCTTTCCCTGACTTCAATATTGTTTGTGTAAGTAGTTTTGGACACAAAAACATCCCCTTTTGTGAGTTGTTCTTTCAGTTTTTTGCCCGCATCTTCCACCCATACCATGAATGTATAAAGATAAAACACAAAAAAGCAGTTGTTGCGTAGCGGAAAGGTCGGACTAAGTGAACCATGGCTTGCTCAATAGTTTCCTCGGCAGTGGGATGACCAGCTGCAATGCATTGCCTTTGTGAAACCTCTTTATTGATGGCTTGTATATTGCTTTCCCCAAATATGCAGCCATGTTCCTAAGGGTAGAAAAATACTTTTTTTCCCCTGCTATTTTTATCCTTCCCTTACTCAGATCTGCCTCAGAACAATCCTTAATACAGTACTGTGTTGTATGCAACTTTTTTCTCTTCTTTTCTTTTGCAGGCTCTGAGCAGCAGTCTGTACAAGAGTGCCTCGCCTTATGGCTCACTTAATAACATTGTGGATGGGTTAAGCTCCCTCACTGAGCATTTCTCTGACCTGTCCCTTTCTTCAGAAGCCAGAAAACCCAGCAAGAGGCCACCTCCTAACTACCTGTGCCACCTCTGCTTTAACAAGGGACACTACATCAAAGACTGCCCACAGGTAAGGACTATATAATATTCTGGAAAAATCGTGATGAAAATTTTCCCCATTCCTTGATTTAGTTACAGGGAATTTGACTGAAATACTTCTTCAGAGTGAGTAGCACTGAAGAAATATCTTGACAAAGTGCCAAGTTAGCCATGTGTTCTTTTAATCTAGTCTTTATCGCAATGCCGATGGAAAAAATATGCTATTTCATTTGCCTAAAAAGTATTGCAGAAGATATTAATCTAGGCACATAAACAAATAGATTTTGGAAACTTTAAAAATGGCTACTATGTCATTTTCTACCACAGAGATTGTGTAAAATATGATTTCAAGCAGTGCTCTGTACAGTCAGTTTGGCAATGTCAGTTAATAAAAATATAACAAATTACATATGCTAAAGGAGAAGAAATTGTTACATTGGAGGAGAACTTTGAATCAGTGTTGCGGTAACACAAGCTCCAGGTATTTCTGGTGCAAAATCTCTTTTGTCTTAAGCAGAGGTTTGCTATACTTGGCAAGATGTGATCGTCTTGCACTCCTAGAGCTTCCTTGTAATGGCAAAGCTGGCAGTATTTATTCCTTAGAAAAGAGGTATAAACCAGTGTGTGCAAATACCACTCACCAGTCTGCAATTATATTTTTTTCTGAGGCTCCAAGCCACAGTGTGCAAGGTTTCTTCATTTTCTCGAGTTTCAGCTGGATGCAGTCATGTTGCTGGCTTAAACTTTCACAACTCCAACAATATCCTATGTAGAGTCCCAAGGAAATTAAAATGCTGCCAAAAATCTGGAAACACAGATGTGGACATAACCAGCATCCACTTTACTATGACTTTAACCTCCTATCCTCTTACTGTGTGATTTTCAGCAGAATTAATCTGCATAAAATTAACTACAGTTAATTTGCAGTTGAGGATGTCAGACATATAAGCCAAAACACAGACAGAAAAGCATCTGCCAGCTGAGCAAGGTCAGCATGAAATCAAGTCAAACGTCATAGGAGCTTTAACTGAGTGTATTCCTTGTGTTGTTATGCGTAGGCTAACTTTATTGCTTTAGCTGTATGTCTTTCATTAATTCTAATGAAAGCTGTGGAAGTAAAGTGCATTTGCAGTCTTGGGTGTGGAACTTGAAAATATTTTTCCTTTGTATTATTTCAATATATATTAAGGCAAATTTCTTTCGGAAAAAAAATTTTCTTTGCTCGGAGATGAAAGATACTCTGGTTTGTGTACTTCTGTGTTTGATGTACTTCATTTAGCATATTATAGAAGAATGTAGAGATAGGACCATGTAATAGCATACATTACTTAACAAGGGGATTAAAACTACAGCTAGTTAATATGCAGCAGAGTGGAAAACTGCTGAACTGGGGTGGATGGCTGTGCCATGCCGTGCTGTGTGATAAACCAAATGAATGCAACAGGTCTCTTGACAATCAGTACGTGCAAGCTGCAGCTCGCACAGATGGTCCCAAGTGAGTACGTCAGTGTTGGAGCAGTAATGCATTGTTTATTTCATAGGTATTTTTATGGTTTGAGGCACTAGGGATTAAAGAAGTTAGTGAAAATTGAAGACATGCACATAGAAATCCAGGAGATACAAACAAATTAAGGATTGTGTAGGAAGACTAATTCACTTATCTTGCACGTCCTATGTAATTTCTTTCGAGATTTCATTAGTAATGTCTTCAATTTCTCTGTGAACCAGGAAATGAAAAGATTTCCTACTGAGTGTACTCTGTGGCTGGCCTATGAGCTAGGGAGTAATGAGTGAAGGATCACAGGACAGGGAGACATCTGCTCCCTCGCCACATGCAGTGTTCTGCAGTTACAGGCAACCATATCGTATAGCCCCTTTCGAAAACGGGTCATGTTTCAGTTGGGAGACAATTCAGTATTTTGCCCTTGCTACTGCTGATGTGGGAAGCTGCTCCAGAACCTCAATCCTCTCCTAACTAGAAATCTTCCAGTTTCCAGGATAAGTGTAACTCGTGGCCTCTTTATAGTCATTTGTTCTCCTGCCAACATTGTCCTCCACTGAAATAGCTTTTCTCCCTCCCTGGTGTTTATCTCAGGATGTATTAATAGACTGAATTCATATCCTCTTTCAGCATTTATTCTGTAGGACTAACAGAGTCAGGTTTTCTCAGTATCCTCACAGAAAGTATAGAGATTCTCTATTCCCCTGCCCTCTCATGGCTGTTCTCTTGTGTGTTTCATCTCCTTGCACATGTACATGTGGCATCCCAGAACAGATCTCATCAGTGCCTTTTGATGTGTGTGCATGTATCTGTTTCTGTAGATTAAAGTTTATGTTAATTAAAGGACAGGTGATATGAAATTAATTCTACTTCATTGGAAATTTCTTCCAACACAGGCAAGTGCGTTATGGTCTAATCAGCATATAAGTGCTTTCTTGAAAAAGAGCAGACTTAAGCATTCACAGAAACTTACACACTTTTTTTATGTTAGCTAAATTTGAGGACAGGTCTAAAGAGGATGACCTTGTGTACACAAGTTACTATGTTCAAAACATTGCAAAAACATTGTGCATGAGAAGGGACCACCAATGGTAGGATCAGGCCTTTGTCAGAAAGTCCCAGTTTCATACCACTCTGGTGGCAATAACTGATTTCTTAATTTGAACATTATGTGCATTACTTAATAGCTTACATTTTGATGCTTAGTTTTGTCAAAAATGAAAGTTGTTTTGCAAATCCTACCACAAAAGGGCTGTAACTGCATTTTTAAAGTACTTAAACTTGGATAGAAAAAAAGAGATAAACTAATCTGATCTGGACAAAATGCATATCAGTAAATCATACAGTATTTTTATTTTCTTTTTATGTAAGTGCCTAATAAGAAACAGATTTTGAAATGAAGTGTTTTAGGAGTCCTTCCTGCATAGCAAAGGAATTGTGTAACAACTTTAGGGCTTTATATCCTTCTTTAATTCTGTTTGTTATAAACACTGAAAATATGTGTTCTTTTTCTGTTGCTGTAAAAGTTGATGAAAATATGTGTATCGGTTAAGATTTATATCTTCAGTGCTTGTCATATTCCAGGAGGTTAAATAACTATAAACAAAAATTTCCAGCTTTAGTATTTGAGTATCTCAGTTATCTGCAGCTTCTCCAATATCATGTCCAAAATTATCTGTTTGAAATTTGAAATGAGATTTAGCAAAATTCTGTTATTTTAGCATGTAGTTCGTCATCTATTGTGATAGAAAGTGTTTTTCTTTGTGTTTAAAAAACTACCAGAAATAAGAGCAATGTTACGACTGCAATTCTTAATTTCTGATTTGCCTACATTTGCAAAAAAACCCTGTCTGTTGCAATTATTATGTCTATAAAAAACACAACACTTACCTTTAGTATCATCTTTATAACATACCTACATTTTCTCTGGACCAATTTGAGTTTCAGTGGCTTAGACAGTAACATCTGACTCATACCTCTCTCATGTTCTTTCATATACAGAATTCTCTTTGACTAGAATGAACTGAAAAATGGGTAGAGAATAAAGGTTAAAAGCAGTTTTCTTAATATAGTGGTGCTCTTAAATAATCATTGACAATGCCATAAAAATATACAAAATGTTTCCCTTTAAATAGCAAGGAAGGTCAGGGATGAGAGTACTTTTTCTATCTGGTTTACTAGTCATTGATTGCATGATATATAAATATATATCTATATAGATTTGTCAAAACGTTGCATAGTTATTTGTGTACTCAAATGTATTGTGCCAGCATACATCTTACATATGTGTGAAAACCATAGGGGCCTCTTCCCTTACCAGGAAAAATAATGATGAGTTCTGGGCAAGTAAATTAAGATATATCCTTCTTTATGACATTTATTTATCTAGCAGATGTAGAAACTCATAGAAGACCTTTTAAAAAAAGTTGCATTATCTCTTTTCACCCACTATCACTGTAGTCCTATAAAATATAAAGTCAGTTCTTTTGTACTGTGCATGGCCTATACAAAATGAATCTTGCTCCTTTACATTGTATGGATATTATTGACATGTCTACTCTTTCATGATGTCGTCACCCTAAACTCAGACCTATCATATAGGTTTAATATGCAGAAAGTGTAGGATAATGGGGCATACAGGATAATGGGATATGGTGTTAGATACAGTATCTATGGACATTTGTGAATAAAACACCTAGTTCAGATTTTAAGATGCTGCCAAGTGAATGAACCTTTACCATGGTTCAAAAATCTGCTTTGAGAAGGAAATACGTTGACACCCATCCTAGACCTCATTTATTGCTTATGTCGCTTCCTGTTGTTAATTTGGGCACTGAAGGCAGCAACAGAAATCCAAGCTCAGAGCTCTAAGCTCAGAGCTCCAGCAAAGCATCTCTGTATTCAGGATTTCCAAACTGATCCGCCTTGTGTTTCTGCCAAGCACCAGTTCCATCTCATGGTGTCTCTGTCCCAATTTTATTCAAATACCTGTGCCACTGCCAAGCTCTGAAAAAATTTTCCTAACAATTCCTGTCAATTTCTACTCAGGCAAGGAACTCTTATATCATGGAAACTTGAGGGGAAAAAAAGTATGTGCAAGTATCACCATTTTGCAGTGAAATTCCTGTGCACTTTAACTATTTAATACAGTCCCTGGGAGATCTGGAGCTGTTACACAGTGTGTTTCCCACTTTTGCATTGTACTCATAGTGGAAAATGCGTGTGCATGCTCACAGAAGCACAGGCATACTACCACCAGACATATATGCAATGGGAAACAGTATTAGTCTCATTTTGCACTGCGCTTTTAAATCTGTAACTGAAATGCATGGCATGATCTGTATTAATGTGGCAACAGTGGGAGTCTTTCCACTGCCAAGAGTGATCTTTGAAGCAGATCCTGTAAAACTGAAGTGCCTTGAGAACACATATTCAAGTCAATGGAAACAGTAAGTAATTGCTGTGGCTGCTTGAGTTTGCATAGATTTGCTTTTGTGGTTCTCATGCAGGATGTGTAAGAAATCAGTGTCAAGCAGAGTTTACTCCTTTCTTCCTAGTCCATAGCTTGGTCTGCCTATCAGGCTGACCTGAAACTGTCCCTCCCTGTGGTCAGATATAGTGAATCTTTGGCAGTAGAGTTGGCTCAGCAGGCACATATTTGGCTGCAAGATTGGAGTGACTCTCATGCCTGAAACATTAATCTGATTTGTCTTTTGCCTTATGGTTGTGCAAGGATCGTAAAGGTCTACAACATTCAAGAAATTCACAGCTATGATTTCTCCAGGTACCAAAGGCTGACTAAGATGGCAATGAGGAACAAGCTGGCATCTTTACAAAGATGAAAAACCTTTCTGGTTTTTAGCTTAGAGATCTTAATTTTTAAAAAATCAAAACAAACACAAAGCCTCTTCAAATTTATTTTTCTTTTTGAGTAGAAGATGATGTTTCAGAGGGCTCTGAAATTAAAGGAGATCATAAACTTTAGCAAATCTTAAAATTCACTCTGAAAATAATAGTTTTTGACATGTGCTACATTTTACAGTAGATATTATGCGATGGCCTCCACATAAATGTGTCTTCTCTCTGTTGATCTGAGTGAAATACCGGTATTGTTACCCAGTTACAGGATGAGGGGTCAATCTCCCCAGTCTCTGAGGAATCTGACACCCTGTATAGTTCAATTTTTGAGGTTGTACTATAGTTTTTTATCAGAGTATACTTGCTGGCATTTGGTCTGGTGCTGTACAGGCCTTTCCTGCTTATGCTTCAATTCTGTTTGCCTAGTGAGTTACTACAGGCTTGACAGTGGAACCCCTGATATGAATAAGGTAGTATTTGAATGACTGAAATTAATATTCTTCTTACAGAGGTAAAGATGAAAGTACAGGACAAAGTAAAAGAAAACAACAGCTAAACTCATCTCTGGTGCAGTAGCACTGATGTTAGTAAGATCAGCACTGAGAGAGAGCCTCTTTGCCTGTATTACAGGGAAGAAAAAGGTGTTCATCTCTGCTATATGTAATTGTTTTCAAACTGCATGTGGCACTCCAGAAAACAAATCTCTTTATAACCAACCCCTTGGTTCACTAATTTTGAAATACACTTATACATTAACCCATTTCATATAGTGCATATTTCTTCACCTAAATATAGCTCTATAAGAAATTGTAGTTTGTAGGTGTTCATTATGTAAATGCCTATGCACATAGTAAACTTCCACATTACAACATACTGGAACAATCTCAGGCTCTGGAAAGTCCTGTTTATATACAACATACTCCTTTCATTTATTCCTATTTTTACATTCAGAACCTGCATAAAATTATTGTAGATAATTTGGATTTGGCTAAGATTTTTAAATTATTTTTTCCCCACATACAGCCACTTTGACAACTCCATGATGTGAAATATACTACAGAATTTATTGCAGGCTGTTGTGGTTTTTTTTCTCATATGCTTGAACGTAGCTTTGCCAAGTTTTCTCAGAGTTTCTGAGATTAGCTGGATATATTTTTTTTCAGATAACTTCTACTTTTATTATGAAGACTTCCAGAAATCATGTAACAAAAGTATAGTGGTCTGTAATTTGATCACATCCATTTTACCTCTGGAAATGTAAGCTATTTAAGAGTCTGAAAGATCAAAAAATACCCATTGTGCACTGTTTTGGAAATTCTGAATAAGCTGTGCATATCATGGATTCAAACCATTTGTCAGAGAGGAAAGTAACTCAGGCAGCTGTACGTGAGTAGAGGGAATCCAAACAGCCTCATTTTGAGAGCATGTTCCCAAAGTACTAGTTTTAAAATTGAGTCTGTAGTATGTGGCATTTATGTCCACTTGTTTGATAAACTGAGTACTTGGGAAGAAGACACTGAACTCTAACATATCAAAATAAGAGCAGTTAGATAGTGAAAAACAAAACAGAAATATCTAGTGAACCGTGTCTGTGCCTCTTTCCTGTCTAGCACACCACTTCACATTACATTCCCAAAAGTCTGGAAGACCAGCCAAAACCAAACTCCTCCTTCAGGCCCATTACTAAGCTGTTATTACTGCAGTTCAGTCTTTATTACTGATACAAGTTTTCCCTGTGGGAAATGCAAAGTAAACAGAGGTGATAAAGTCAAATACTGTAAGAGGCCGTGCTTGCTTGGTCTTTGCAGTGACCTTGGAGTGGAATCTCAGGTCCTGTGTGATAGCTGCCAATGGACTGTGTGGCAGGTGTTGGCACCCACCACAGAATGTGTTTTCATTTCATTAGGTTTTCCAACTACTTTTTATTCACTTTTGAATCTCATTTGCGTATTCACTATCTAGATAATTTCAAGCCAGCTGTCAACTGGCAACAAGGTGGATATCAGGAAAAGCATACTGTTTAAATGTAAAACTGTAGGGATACCTGGCATATAAACTGAATAAGGTTTCAGGACTGCTAAAGCCTCACTTGGGACCAGGTTGAGCACAGAAATTTAGGGTAGACTAGAGAGGAGAAAATTTAATTTGGATACTCTGAAACGTGACTTGGGTTGAAAGACTGAAGAACCAGTGTTGTTTGTTCCCACAAAAAGACATCATAATTTGCAAATATGTAGAAAGCCTTACATGAAAGGTACAGTTTGTTTTCCAGATCTACAGCTAATGAGTCCAGTACTGGACTTCATCTAGGCCACTCTTTTTAACTGTTAGGCATGAAATAGAGTGCCTGGGAAGGTGTCATTGGAGGGCTTTCAGAAAGCATAGATAAACATGCCTCAGGGTTTTCATTTGTGATCCTGTCCAGGGACAAGTGAGAGAACATCCCAATGCATCTCCCAGCCTTATGTTTCTGCTATTGCGTATCTGCATACTAATAATACAATTCACTATAATTTATATTTAAAAATAATTTATATTTAAAAAACATGAACAATAACCAGATCCAAATTCTGTGCAGGTCACTGAGAGACTTTTATAAACTCCTTTGAAGCAGATTCAACATAGTTATTGCATTGGTCTAAATCTGAACTCTGTTTACTAACAATTTGGTATTTGCTTAGTTTGCAGTAAAACTCCTGATAAACCATAATTAGGTGCTTAGCTTGGAAATTAGTACTGAGAGCATTCCTCTTAAGAGGGAAAGTAAGGTCTGGTTTCCAGCCCTCCACAAGCTGATTTACTGATAAGGTAAAGAGAGAACTACCAGATCAAACCACACTACTTTATCAATTCCTCATTCACACTGATAAGAAATGAATGATGGAAGATTAAGTGAATCGTGTTTTCTCACTTCATAAAAGTATTTTGGTTTAGTGTGAAATATAAGGTTGTGGAATTTCCATACATCTGACTGGACAAAGTCTTAGTAAACCTGACCTGAACTCAATGTTGGTCCTGCTTTGAGCAGGAGGTTGGACTTGCTGACCTCCCAGTGCTCCCTCCAAATTTAATGATAATGTGATTTCTGAAAATTAACTAAATTTTCATACTGTGCAACCATCGTAGGGTTGGGCTTGATGATCTTTGAGGTCTTTTCCAACCCAGGTGATTCTATGATTCTTCAAGATCTCTGTGTCTTCCAGCTCTGATGTCTACCATAATCTTTCCTCACTGTGCTTTTAATTAAAATACTCTTGCAAAATAAAATACTGCTAAAACATGAAAGTAGAAGCAAACAAGTATTTATTGCAACATTCAATACAGAAAACAAAAGACCCTCCTAAACCTTGGAAATAACATGTCAAAATGTCCACACACAAACACTTCCTGTTAAAAGGTAGCTCCATTTACTCTGCATTTAAAAAAATCAATCAAATAACAAGCAAAAGAGGTTGAAATGAACATCTGAAGTGGAAGAATCCGCTTTGCAATGGATTGAATTTGTTTTGCAAGAATTTGTTTGGAAATGTTTCGAAAGCTTCATTTACCCAGAAGAAATATTTATACCCTGGAGTTTCTGGTTTGAAATTCCGAAATTTTTCACATCTGCCAAATGTATCAATATTTCAACTCTCCTTCCCAGTTCTAACAGAACCTTTTTTCTTTGTTACTTCAAAATGAAAATGTGTTTTCTGATAAACCCCATGCCCAATTAAACAAGGCCTACAAGGTCCAAGCGGAGGCTGCGATTGTGTCATGGAAGTGGGAAACGCTCTGGCTGTTGAGGAGAAAGTAAATGTCAGGGGTGTGAACTGCCTCTCTCTCCCTCCCTCTTCCTTTTAACTTACTGCACAGAGGAGGAAGCTGGCAAACAGATAGTAAAAGCCGTGAAGAACGAGAGCAAATGGCTAAAGGCAGATCAGAAGTTTCTGCTGGCAACAGCTAGCAGTGACAACTCAACCCCTCCTTGCTTTTCTGAATGTTGCAGGACAGTCTGTAGATTGTGAGGACATGAATCCAACCCAGGGGACCCCTTTCATTTTCCTGCTGTCAGGGTGTGCCAGTCAGTCCTGCCTTTCCCTCCCATTATATCACTTCCTTCAAGAAATTAAGATACTAAAAGGAAATTAATCCCTCTTCCATTTTCGTGGTATAGCGCAAGTATTGGTGGTACTCTACTGTATCTGTCTTATGTCAATAACTGTAAAAGGAACTTTATATATTTCAATATGGCTCCTTTCATAGCTATAAAAAGGTCTACTGTGTGATGTGAACAGAGTTTCTCAGGTAACTAATGCCATCTGTGCCCTGTAGGATTGTATGTATCCTCCAGACTGGCTGAGCAAGCTATATCAGAAACAGGAGAGAAGGCAGCACTGGTCAGGAATGCAAGTGTCTGCTATACTGATACATGGATGTCATCCTCATAGACATGAAGCTTGGGATAAACTTAGTATAAACTTCATTCCTTAACAATTTATATTTTACACTAGAAATTACCTGTCATGTTGCTGATAGAAGACTGTTATTTAAGGAGACATTTCCCAGGTTTGTAGAGGCATGTTTCTTTTTTTAAAAAAAAAAAGTTAAGAAAATTTGCATCCAAATTTCCTTCATTTGTCAGGAAAGCTAAAACGGTTGTGTGGTAATTAGAGAAAACAAAGAATAAGTCTTTTATTTCAGAGCCTGGTCAGTGCCAAATTATTAGCTGAGGCAATAAAGCCCATAGACAGGCACTTAAGTTGAAACATTTGGGGATCTTAGCAGCAGCATGTTTTGGAAATTACAATCTTGGTAAGTAGTTCATCCTCAGATTTGTGTCTGATTTGCCACAAGATACTTGCTACTTTTTGTTTCGAACTCATTCCCTGGCTGTGCATAAACATGCATAGTAGTACAGCAGCAACTTGAGATCTCCTGCATTACTGAGCCCTGTAAACAGTTTTTTTTTTGTTCTGCAAGGAAAGAACACATTTCAACTAGACTCTGATGCAGTCTCAAGCTGTAATTTTGGACATGAGTTCAGAGTACACTGAATGTTTCCAAGATTCAAGGGTCTCATACACAAAATAACCACGGTAGGATTGGACTTGATGATCTTTGAAGTCTTTTCCAACCCTTCTTCTGATTCTATGATTCTACGAAAGTACTAGTTTCAAGTCCATTCTTATTTTAACCCACATTGCAGGTGTGCAACTATAGATAAAACTGCAACAGCCCCTACAAATCAATACTACCACCTGAGTCAGCCTACCCACACCACCTGGCAGCCAAGAACACCCAGGCCAAGTGCACACTCATCCTTCCCAAACACTGCCCCATGGGTCTTACATGGGCGAGGAAAACAGACCCTCAGAAGGCTTCATGAGAGCAAATGTGATTTATATAGCAGTCATATTACTCTTACTCCCAAGCTCCTGGTTACACAGTTGAAGAAATTAGAAGAGCAAAAAGTAGGGAAGAGAAAGGCTCGTTTCAAATAAATGGCAAAGTAAAAGGCTTCACTAGAAGATTGAAGGAGATTCATCATTAAAATAGAAAGGTGGCTTTGGTTTAAATGGGTTTAAAAACCAAAATGTAATAGCAGTCATTCCAGACCTGGATTTTATACTTTTTATTGATTTTTTTGTATCTTCTATAGCAAGTTAGAGCTCTGCTACTTTTTCTGTAAACTCTAATTAAGAAAGTTTAATAGGTTAGAGTTAAATGACAGAAGTGCACTGCTCTCTTCAAAGGTTTTCTCAACAATAATGAAAAAATTTCTCCTGTAGTGTCAAGTGTCCTTGGGCTAGATACTCTGTACACTGTACACGAGGGCAAACCAGCACCAAAGTGGTTGCAATGGCTTTTGTACTGCACTTGCCACTTGTCAGAGTGTATGCACAAAACATGAGAACGTGGAAAATCAAGCCAAGGAATTTTCAGGCTTCCTTTAAAATGGTTACTTACACAAATTTAGGGCTTCATTCCTATCCTGAGATTGTTATATGTCTGTGACAGGTGAAATACATATTTACCTACATATCACCTGTCACAGGCACATACCTTTCTCAGGATAGGTGATATCCATATCTCCTGAGATAGCATAGAGTGCTGTTACACATATCAAACTAACCATATTCTGCTTTTACAGCATGCTAGTCATTTTTGCATTAGTGACCCAAAATTTCTGTCGATTTTCTGCTAATTTAAGTGTATTACGCAGTTGTATCCTACATGATGTAATATGGATATCAGATGTGTAGGTGAAGCTCTCAAGAGGCCTGTCTCAGTGATGTTTTCCTGAGATGACTTGCAGGGGAGTGTGAAAGCCTAACCTCCATGTTCAGCTTTTCTCCAGTATCTGTAATCACTCTGCCCTCTCAGCTTTTCACCATTTTGTAATTGTATTTGAGTCTTTATCCTAGACCCATCTGGTCTAAAACATGGCCAAAAGACTCTTGTCAATCCCTCTTGCTCTGTGTGACCCAGATCCAAATGATGCTTTGAGTCTCCTCGTGTTCTTAGAGCCCTTAGAAGACAAGGGTCTCTGACTAGATAACATGGCACTCGAGGTTTGGGAGCCAGATGTCCTTCTGCACTGAGAGGGAGAAGAAGGATAAAGTAGGTTGTAAAGATGGATATTGTGTGCCTGCAACTATCAGCTTTTGCAAAAAAGATGAGATCTATCAGTCGTCTCGAGGTTGCTAGCATAGCACCATGTACAGAACTGACAGACTGTTACTCCTTGTATTGCTATTTCTGTTGTTCTGTAATGAAAGCTATGGTTATTAATAACAGTCTGACTTCTAGGCCACTGCTAACACTCCTGTTAAACTTAAAAAAAAGTTGTCTCTCTTGCTGCTATCCCCTAAGCAGCAAGTCCTAACTGGAATGTTATGGTTAGTTTATGATAAATTATTTTCTTGCATACTATACTGAATTTATTTAAATACAAGGCAAGAGAAACTTATAACAAACCTGAAAAGTATTGGTATTAACATGAAACTATTGAAAAGGTTTTGTTTGGGCTTTTTTTACATACATATATGTATGTATATATATATATGTAAGTATATATATATATA
>NW_008681709.1:0-328 GCF_000695815.1 Acanthisitta chloris | reverse complement strand
TCCTTGCATCTCCCCCTCCCTATCCCGTCCTCATCATCCTCCTCCCTGTCCATCCTCCTCCTCCTCCTCATCCTCCCTGTCCATCTTCATCCTCATCATCCTCCTCCCTGTCTCATCCTCATCCTTATCCTCCTCCTCCCCATCCCTGCCCTATCCTCCCCCTCACCGAACCTTTCGGTGTTAAACACCTCTCGGGCCCCCTGAGCTCCGCCCTGACCTTCCTCCCGCCCCCTCCTCCTCCCTCCCCGTGCCCCTCAGGATGGTATCCGGGACAAGCTGCGCCCCATCGCGCTCACCCTCTCCTACGACATCCGCGCGGCGGAGGGAC
>NW_008681708.1:414-24293 GCF_000695815.1 Acanthisitta chloris | reverse complement strand
TTACTGACCCGCCAGGAGTTGTCAAATCTCGGAGGGCTCATCAGCGAGGAAGTGCCCCATCCCGGCATTTCCCCTCGGTGCGCTCGCGCTCTCGCCGGGCCGCACACCATTACGGGATAGGAGTGGAAGGGAAATGCAGACACGTGTGTGTTTTTAATGGAAAAAGCAGGTGGGTTTTTGATCCAAACCGGACATCTGCAAAGAGCACTTCTCGTGCCGCAAACCCTCAGGGCTGAGCTCTCCTCAGTCCACATAAGAACCGAAGCAGGTACTTGGGAAGAGCCTGGACTAAACGCCACAATAAATACAACAGGCGATGAGAGAAGGCATGAGCGGAGAGTCACAGCCCTGAAACTGTCATCCACCAGCTCCCTCACGTACTCCCACTCTTCAGCTTCCCTTGGTTGGGCTATATTTCAAGCAAGGTTGTTGTTGTCTCCCCCTGCACAAAGGGGAAAGCACAGGCCACTCCAAAAGCGCTTAAAGATTGTATTGGCCTTTCAGAAAAGTCTTGGACTCATAGGCAGTGTGTAAATCCATATCTTTTAGAAGAGGTGGAGGGAGCCTTGCAAGGACATAGGAGCTATGGGAAAATAGCCTGGAGAGCAGAAAGTCCCAGAACTAAAGCTGTTGGGGCTGAGAGCATTAAATGTAATGATGACACCTTAGAGATGATATTATGGTTTTCACAGGGGGTTTGCCTCTTATTGCTACTAATTTTCACAAATATTTCAGTTATAGAAGTCTTAAATTACCTCAAGTTTAATTTTTTTTCAGGTGGAGTTTCCTTGCCTGTGAATCACATTTTTTTTTAGCTGAGACTAATTTTAATTTCTTTTTTTTTCTTTTTTACATCTCCTTAGAATTAAAAGTGGACTGACAAAAGTTTATATAAGGTTCTCAGCCTCCCTGGAGGCCCTTAACCCACAGCTCAATACAGAATTAGTGCCAGCTTCATAAAGACACTGAGGTGCACATAAACACCTAAATGCCCTTACAAGCCAGGCCCTTACTACACGAGTTTGGAGCAAATCAGATGTTTCAAATAAGAGCTTTGTGCCACTAGTTCCTATCTAGAGACTTGATCCTACAAATAGCTGCATGTGCTTAGTTTTGTACAGCACATAGTTCCACCAAAATTCTGCTGACAAACTAAACAAAGTCCTTTTTTTTTGGTGCAGCTTCCCCTCTGATCTGGCTACCTGTCTACCCTTCAGAGGGGTTCAGGGAAACAAACCTGAGCTGTGGGAAGCTTAAACTCTTAGCTAAATGCTACCAAACCAGCATATATTTCCTGAATATTAGAGTAAACCATAGTTTTGCCTTACAAACTTCATAGCCAGAAGAATATCTTAGTTCTTTAGATATTTGAAAGCCATATTCAGTGGGATTTTCATGTTAAATATTTAAATGCAAGATGAAGTATATAAAAAAATAGAAAAGAATGCTATTTGTGGGATTCTTTTTTTCTGAAAAAGAAGGCATCAAAAACAAGAGAAGGAGGAAGAAAAAGGAAAAGTCAGGGAAACAGGGTTATGATAAATCATATATATATATATATAAGCAGCGACAAAAAACCCTTCAGCATCTGTTAAGTTTTCTGAATTCACTGCAATTTTCTCAGATGAACCTTTGTACATGCACAAAACCAACTGTTGCTAAATGATATCTGCAAATACAATGACAGACAACATTACCAGAAAGCAATAATAGAGCACAAAGCATATTAAGAAGCAAATACATATACCTGTACAAATAAAACCAGCAAAACAAACCTATCTACCCAACAACTTCTTCTCTTTGCCTCAGTTTCCTCATATTTGTCCCTTGGAAATAATACCTAGAAGAATTGATTAGCTCATTATTGGCAGTTATTACAGTAGTCATTATGTACCTTGAGATAACTGGATGAAAGTACCATAAGTGTGATTAAAATGAGAATTTGCTCAGGAAAACAAAAAGAGGAATGCAGGGCCTTGAACTTTTATCTTGTTTGGCCTTGGCTGGTAGCTACTGAAATTTGTAAGCATGCCCAGCTGTTTTGAGGGCTACAAGGAACAAGATAAGATCTCTTTGTACTGCAAAGGTCAACGTGATGCCCAGAGCTCGGCAGCCCAGTTTCAGCAAGATGAGCAGGCATAGGAATAATCACCTCCCTTGGCTCACAGGGAGCTGAGGCTGTGGCCTTCCCCTCCCAGCTGCTGGATGGAGAAGTGCTGTAAGATCTCAAAGTCACCCGAGCAGCCCTAATGCCACTTGGGAAATCACTCATACTCAATAAAACCTCCCTGCTCCCCTCTAACAGGATTTGCCCTGCTGCCCTGTGGCCCTTCAGGTACCTCAGGAAGAGGTGAACTTGTGGAATGGGAAGCAGGAACTGGGGGCAGAGCATTCCCATCTCCACAGTCCTGTTTCTGCCTGCAGTTTCCAGTTGTATCATCTTTTTTTGCCTGAGCTTTCCAGGGCTGCTGCTGGTGTCTGGCAGGTAATTTCTCCTTTTCCCCAGCTACCTCCAGCCACCACAGCTCTCTGCTCACACAGCACCTGGGGAACAAAGGAGGAACAACCCCCTCCCCTGTACCAGCGAGGAGATCTGCATGTGGAGGGTCCTCCCTGGCACAGGTCAGAGGGCTGAGGAAATGATTTAAGGCTGCAATTTTTGCAAGTAATGCCAGGGTGCAGCTATATTTCTGGAAAGCAAGAGCCAGCTGTGCCGGAGCAGAGAACATCACTCAGCACGGCGTCAACATTCAAACCCAGCAGCGTTTTGATACGAGACAAATTTTATTAAAACCATAAGAAGAGACCAGCCCATAGCTGGTTCTTGCATCTAGTGTATACATGAAAGAAAGGGCTGGCTTTCTGACAGTCCTCAGCCCCAGAAACACAGGCTGCCTCGGTCACACAGTTTTCAATAGCTGCAAACACAGAGTTATGTTGCTAAATGTTAAGGGCTCAGCTGTTTACCAGAAGAATGTTTCCTCCCTGGGACACATGTTTTTGCTTAAAAGAAATTCTCCCAAAAAAATCCCACTTTATTTCATTAGGAAATGCAACATTATAGTCCTAACAAACATGCCATGCAGTCTCCCCTTGCAAGAGCAAAATAGGAAAAAAAGACAAAAATTGACCTCTCCATTTCAGACAAGGGCAGAAGTACACTCTGCCCAGGAAACATTGCAGCTCTGAGGTCTGGTGATCTAGAGCCAAATTTCATGCTCTGAAATGTAGATGTTTTCATACACCATTTCCATATTCTGGTTCATGCTGAAAGCACAAATGTGGAACAGGAGCAAGAGGTTTGTATGCTCTCCCAGCTTTACCGAGGGCTGGCCAAATCAATGCCTTCCACTTCCCAGGCTCAGCTATTCCCTCTGTAACAGGGAGGTGATGCTACTCCCCCCTCACAGAAAGCACGTCTGAATCATTACATGAAAATGTAGTACTCTTGTAGCTTCTAAATGAAATTACACTGAAATTAATGCATTTACATCAGCAGTTGATTTATGCCAGGGTATTACTGGGATGCAAGCAAGAGCTTCTAGAGTGAAAGTATAATGTTTTTAATTAAGGGTCCTTGAACTTGCCATGTGCTTTGAGCTTGTGGAGAGTGAAATGATGGTAAATTTCTGAACAGCTCAGTCAGCTCAGCAAAATATTTACAATTATCCACTAAAAATGATCGTTGTGAGACAGAGCTCAAGCTAACGTGGGAAATCTGCTGAATTACAGACACTGTAACAACCTGGAGGAAGCACGATGTTCACATTCCTCTTACTTCTTTTGACTCTTGTATCCAATGGAGAAGTTCTTGATAAGCTTTATTGCACTGCCAAATGTATAAACAATGTGCTTTGAAAGCTGCTGAACTTAAACTCAAAATTTATCCTTTCATTTGTTTCCTGAATTGTCCCACAGATACGAAGCCACTGTCCACACATGTGCTTACAAAGAACAGAATACATTTATTACTGATATACAATCCCTTCCTTTGCTGGTTTTTTTCCCACATAGCATTCCTTAATTTTTCTTTTTACTTGCTACAACATTCTCCTATATGCCGAGCTGCAGTGTGGTTTTTGATGTCTGCAATCAAAATGCAAAGAGGGAAAAGTAACATTTTTTATGCTTTAATAGTTTTCATGCTTCAAGATATAAAGTGATTCCTTCAATGGGGTCAAGCAGGAATTTACTGTGTGGCAGAGAAATGTACTGAATCAAGAGGGTATTGGCCTTCTGAGAGAGCTAATGGGACCTTGTTGTTCACGGGATAATACACTTATTTAATCAACACAATCTGAGCTGTTTTTACAGTTGCCATGGAAGAAAAATTTTCCACAGGAAATATAGGTCTGGTTGGGGTTTTTTCTTTTATCTTTTTCTGGTTTTCTCCAAGAAGACCTTGTACTTTCTTGGCTTTTTGGCACAAAGTGCTTTCCTTCTGCATGCAGATAAACGTCAATAATTAACCACAAACACCAAAAGACAATTGATTCTATCATGACCACTCTGTGTAAAACAATCGGGTTAATCCTCAATTCCTTACCTGCCTAATTTATATGGGCTTATCACTTCTCTTCCCAGAAGTTCCCTTGTGAACCCTTAAGTTTCAGTGCCTGTGAGGTGTTTTTTTCCTTTTGGTCTCTTCTAGCAAGAGACACTGACATCAGGCAACCCTAGACATTCTGTTCTCATCCTCTGTCCACCCCGTACACGAGGTCTGGGAGCCTGGGGAAGGGAGCATCAGCCCCTGATGGTGTATGATACTAAAAGCCACTGAGAGAGCAGCAAGAAGGCAGAAGCTGTGACAGACCCCAGCAGCTTGCTTTTCCTCCTCATCCTCCCACATTGCCTGAAGCCTTGGGAAGATCACTCCTGCAGAGCAGGGCTGGTTTATGAGCCCATCTGTGATACTTACTCCAGTCTCCTTTGCCATCTCAGACACCTTCCCTTTGGTCTCAGGATGGATATGGGAGAGGGATGCTGCAGCTCATCCCAGGTTTAATGCAAGGAGATGGTCAGAAACAGCTTGTCAGAGGGATATCAGGGGAGGGCCAGTCACCTGGTCTAGCACGGGCATTACAAAAAGGATGCAATAGCTACCTGGGAGTAAAAGTAAAACCTTTTGAGATGGCTGGACTGGTCATCAGAAAGTTCCATATACCAGCAGGCCCCAAGGAGAAGTGTAAATCATGGCTGGCATGATATTTTGTCAGCAAGGACTTGTTTTTGTTCCTTACAACTGAAGAAACATTTAGATAACTCTTGGGGGGAGGTAGAGAGCTTTTCTAGCGGTCAGCCAAGAAACAGTTTCAAGGTTGCTGTTACTCCTACCTCCTCAATATTTACGTAAATGCAAGTTTGTTGCTATTTGAGAACCTGCCTCAAAAAAGCAAAACACGGAGCAGGAGATTCACTATCAGCATTACAAAACAACAGAAACTTTGGTTCTTTCACTATCATATATCTGATGAATAAATATTTTGTGCAGGTGTTTGGGCCCCATACAAGGGGCTGGGCCATGAGCATTCTGTGTGGTGCTGCAAGACCAAGCAGCAAGCCCAAGAGAAGCTTCCTGGGCTCCCCTGGACAGAGAAAAATCAGTTGTCTCAGCAGGAGAAAAAAGGGTTGTAACATCAACCCCACAACAAATCCTGGCTTCTGCTGCTGCTGCCCTGCATGCTGAGTGTTGGCTCTATGAACTGCCTCAACAGGCTGAGGAAGTTGAGGCAGTTCAGCCTGGAGAAGAGAAGACTACGTGGAAACCTCATAGCAACTTTTCCATATCTGAAGGGCCTACAAGGGAGCTGGAGAGGGACACTTTGCTAGGAGCTGCAGTGATAGGACAAGGGGTAATTGGTTCAAATTGAAGGAGGAGAAGTTTAGGTTGGATGTGGGAAAAAAGATTTTTTACTGTAAGGTTGGTGGGACTTTGGAACAGGTTGCCCAGGGATGTGGTGGCTGCCCCGACCCTGGCAGTGTTCAAGGCCAGGCTGGATGAAGCCTTGAGCAACCTGATCTAGTGAGGAGGTGTCCCTGCCCAGGGCAGGGGGGATTGGGACCAGATAATCTGTGAAGTCCATTCCAACCCCTAAATTCTATGATTCTATCATTCTATCGTTCTATGTTTGGGAACAGACAAGAGGACTCCTGGATGTGCTCCCAGTGTGTTTGCCACCTGCCTCCCCTGTGACATCCTGGTGGTGATGTCCCAAGTGCAGATGCAACACTTAAAACACCAGAGTGAGGAGCGTAGCAAAAAGTCTGGCAGCTGGATGTACTGGTTGTCTTGGCAGCTACGCAGGGTTTTTTCTTGTTTGCTCTGCTAGATGTAGGCATCTGAGCTTGTACTGAAAAGAAACAGAAGTGTCCAAGGCCTCGTGATTTTGCAGTTTGCTGGTTCATGTGTCTTCACATTTGTGGCACTCACAGACATACATGTATAAAAATACCTCAGGGGTATAGAAATTAACTATGTTTTGTGTAGAATATTCGAGCCATACCAGCAGATTTATCCCCTGCAAGAAAAACATTAAATATTATTTTCCCCAAGCTGAGCATCTTTCACAGAGCAGTGCATCAGCTTCCAGAAGGTGACACGTGTGGAAGATTCCCTGTTCCCATGCAAAGGAACCAAGCCAAGGACTAACAGCAGTGGTCTGACACTATGACACGAGGGGTGAGCGTCTGTGCTCGCACAGAAGTGTCCCACATCAGTGCAAAATGGGCCTGTGGATTCCTCCGTCTCTCCTGGGTATTTCAATTAAAAGACAAGAAGGAGGTCCAAGAAAATGCCTAAAATGGCTTGAGTCCTTCCTCACAATCTGGAAATGGAAGTCTGTGGTGACTAACTCCAGCCCAGCCACCAAACCCCTCCCTCCCCGACTCTGCATTGCTCTGTTCATTCCCAGCTCCTCTCCTGCGGTTGCAGTCGGCAGTGGAAACAGTGAAGCAGCCTGGCTTCAGACGCCAGGAACTCACAACTGGTATGTGGCTGCAGCAGGGACTGTCACCCACCCATCCTGGTCTCTAACCTAGGAAGGAGTGATTAAAATCTGATGGGCACAAGACTTGATTATAAGCAGAGGCATGACTTTAAAAGAGGCTGCCGCCACGCCTGGAAACAAAGCCCGATTAAATCCTTCCATTGACACAAATTGGCTTCTAACCAGGCCTCTAACAGCTTCTCCAGTTTAAAAAAAATGCTTGTTTATAATTTTAAAGCCAGTTCAGATGTTGTCTTCTGACCTTCTCACAAAGCTAACAGATAGCAATATCCATAAAGAATGAGATTAGCTATCTGAATGGTCAGGAAAGCTGCATCTCCTACTCACTCAGTGTGAGGGTCTCTGTAATATTTACTCTTTTGTTGTTGTTGTTGCTGATTCTGTTGTGGTTATGCATTTGACCTGAATTTGCAAGTATCAGTCCTGAAAGAAGAGACACCTGGGCATTGGGAGCAGTGGGAGCTTGTGCTCTGATGGTGGCTTACTCCATGCACACCAGTCCAGTTCCTTCTCTCTCGGTTCACTCACATCCTCCTGTGGCAAGCACAAAGTCTCAGCCCTCCTGCTCAAAATTTCTAACCCTCTAGGTGCAAATACCCAATGAAGAGCCTTTCTGCAGGATTTCAGCTGCTCCTTTCCTTCCACCACCCATCCACCTCACATAAAAGTCCATCCAGGCTTGCTGTTTGTGTGGTACCTACCCCACAGGGATGTGCAATCCCTCCTGGTTTCCAAGAACTATGATAATGCAAAAAATAAAGAACATAATGGGATTCTTTCCACCCCATTCAAAATCTTACAGTTCAAATTCTCACCTCCTCTTTCTGTTATTTCAGTTACAGCTTTTTCCCTAAGGACTTTAGAAGAGCTCTGTGTGCTTCTGAGGGAAGGCTAAGGGAGGAGAGATCACCCAGTGAGGGGCCCAGGATACTCTATCCTCTCCTCTTTGGTTGTGCAGCATGGAGAAAGATGTCCTCAAAACGTTTGGCTGCTTCTGAGACTGAGCCCTCCATGCCCTTTGTTCATCTATGCAACAGGAGATGCTGGAAAGATGCAGAGCTGAGCTGTTGGTATATCCCCTACCCAAACTTACTGCTGTAAATTTGTGACCTCAGTGAATATTTGATAGGGTAGACCTCCCCTGTATATTCCCTGCAGAGGTGATTAAAAAGGATGAACAGATGAAGGCACACCTGAGCAAGGATACCACTAGACTAATTCATTATTTTTACTAAGCTAATTAAAGGCAGACCAATTAAGTGATCACACCAGGATCATGATTAAGATCAAATCAATAAAGCAGTAGATGCAGATGTTTGGTCATCAGATTATATATCTATCAAAGTGATTTGTGAAGTTGCCACTGAAGGAATTACTTAGATTTAATCTTGTCTAGGGAGATTTCAAAGAGGAAACAGAGACTTTTCAGGCTAAACCCCCAGCAAGTTTTTCAGGAGATGCAGCCACCCCCTGGGTTAAGAATGTAGACCTTTGAAAGATATAAGGATATATATCCTCCCTTTGAAGGAGATATCTCTCCCACTTTGAAGGGAGATGTCCATTCTTCCTTGGATTTTTTGCCAAGCTGTATGACCCAGGTCATATGGTAACCTTGTCTGAGCTCTGTTTGGGGAAGTAACATGACAGGGCATCTCTGCGGTAACTTTCCTTAACACATCTTCCTTAAACCTTAAGCTTACTTTTAAATGAGTTACCATTTCATATTCCCTATTTCACAAGTGGCCCAGTTTTCCTCCACTGCCAAAGCAGAAGGGGAGCTTAGGTAAGCCCAGATACTCCTGAATAATCTTGTTTTCAGCTCCAAAACTGCCACCCTAATCAATTTACAACTTCATTTTAGTAGCCCTCCAAGGGTATTTTTTCCACCAGCGCACACATTCACCCACTCACACCCACAGCAAAAGGGAAAAACAAGAAGAGATGGAATCAATTCACTAAAACAAAGGGAAAACAATGTCATTTCGTCTGCATCGTTCCTTGGGGGGTTTCACTGATGTCTGTATTTCCTTGTTACACCAAGCACAGCACTGAAGGCTTCCTCTGGGCATACAGCCTGGAGTGTGACGTGGCCCCAGAGCAGGCTGCAGCCTGCCCAGCCTGGTGAGAGGCTTTGCTCCAGTCCAGTTCATCTTTCTCTGCATGTGTTACCCAGTGCAAGGCAGAGAGGTGATGTTGGTGGTTTCATTTTGGGGAACAGATGATACAAGAGAACCATGTTTCCCCCATCATTATGGTTTGTACAGATGTAACTTGGTTGGGTGTGAGAAAAGAGCCTGTGAGGGGGGTGAGACACTGGCGCAGGTTGCCCAGGGATGTGGTGTCTGCCCCAGCCCTGGCAGTGTTCAAGGCCAGGCTGGATGAAGCTTTGAACAACCTGATCTAGTGAGGAGGTGTCCCTGCCCATGGCAGGGGGTGGGGACTAGATGATCTTTGAGGTCTCTTCCAACCTGGTTGATTCTATGATCTATAAGGTCCATTCCAACCCCTAAATTCTATGATTCTATGAACTTATACTTAAATCAGCCTTAGGTTCACACTGTAGGGCTGTCAGGCCAGTGGTGAACCCTGGTGTTTTGGATGGTATCTGTCATCCAGGTCACTCACAAGCTGTGGTGGGAAATCCCACTAGCAAGTGGCCTTTAATTTTGCCTGATCATACCTTGATCTGTAATGTAAAATACAAACGTGTGGGAGGCAGCCTTGACAGCAAGGCAGAAGTCAGTCTTGCAGCCACAGGTGAAGGGAATATAACATGCTGTCAGTGGAAATCTGACAACTTCCAGAAAAATACCTGGTATGCCGCTCAGCACATTTTCTCCTTAGCACATTTTCCTCATGCCAGTTCCTCCTCCACTTAAAATATTGTGAACTTCTCAATGGAAAAGAATTGAGGCACTAACTTGGAGTAGATCTTTTCCTTACTCTCATGCTTTCTGACCTAAACCTACAAAAGAGTTTGTGTTTTGTAGGTTTAGGTCAAATCTGTGTTTGACTGTGAAAGTTTTCTCAGTATTGACTCTGCTTTGGGCCTATTCTCATCCCACAATGTCCAGTCCAAGCAAGGGTCAAACTGTATTTGAATTCCCGATCCATGGAGGCTCCAGGCTTGCTGGTAATGCAGTGAAGGCTTTTCACGTCTCTTTGTCACCAATGTGAATTATGGTATGCCTGAAGCAATATGGGGCCTTAAAAATAAAAAATGAAAATGGAAAATAAAAGAGGCTCTGGTTCCCCTTTTGCAGAGACAGCACAAATCAAGAGGTGAGCTCTGCACAGTGCTCTGGTAGAAAGCAATTTCCTGATTTAGGGTGATATGTAGCTAAGGATTTTGACTGATCTCATCTATATGTATATTCAGTCTTTCCAAGATGCTATTAGTAAGCATACCTGAAATTTGAATGTCTTCTTTTATTTTATAAAGCCTCTTTTGTATTATTTTTAGGGAGAGTTATCTCTGCTACTTGCAGCCTGACACAGCTTTGGGTCATCTGAAGGTTTAACCAACCTAATCTTTCTTCTTTCAGGCAAATAATTTATATGAAAGCCATGCACAGACCTGTGCCCAGGCCAGATCCTGCCTCACTCTTGCTCGGCACAGCCTTTCATTTGGAAAATAAATCACTGCTCAAGAACAGAATAGCACAGGGCTTTGCCACTAGCCCTCTACTAATTTCATCAGGTGTGTTTCTCTGCCTGCTTTAGGAGAACACTGCATGAGGCCGGGCCAAGGCCTGGCAGGAGCTGAGCTGCGGCATCTCCAGAGCTTCTGCTGCTGGTCTGCTTTGGGAGGAAAGCAGTTTGGCTTGGTATGACTTGCTCTTGACTAATCCCAGTTGGCTGCTTCTCATCTCATTGCCATCTCCTGGATGTTTACAAAGAAATTAATTATTTGTTCCAGAGGGTTAAAGTCAAGCTGACTGGTCTGTGATTCCCTTGGCTCCACTTGTTTTCTCTTATATGTTGATAGGGGCTCCTTTGACCTTTTTTAAACTCGGTGGACCCGGGCATATCCATCACAAATTCCCCAATTAACCACTCCTGTCAGCTAGTGCTGGGTGAAATTCCTCCTGCACAGTGAGGTTGAAAACATTTACCTCATCCAGGTGCTCTCTAACCACTTCTTCCTTCCAGGCTTGCATCTCATTCCCTGTCTTGGCTGCCTGTTTGGCAGCAATATATTCACTGCAGATAATTTAAAAAGTATTAAGGACTTTGACTTTATTGACTGTACTTATTAATAGCATTTGCTATTTATTGGGTACCAGAGCAACCCTTTTCCTTACTCATCTTGTTACAATACAAGATTAAATCCTCTGTGAACTGTGCCCCATGCTGGAGTCCAAAGCATCCAATGCTCTTTTTTAAATCAGTGCATGACAAAGAAGATTGTGTGGACCCAAACTGGTTTGTTTATGTCGTCTCTTGGGTTTTATATATATATATAAAAGTTCTTCAGGGCTCAGTCTCAAATATTTGGGCTGACAAAGACACTGAGGTCACCACCTCCTGTCCCCACTGCCCATGGTAAGCCGAAACAACTCCGTGGTGGTCCTAACACCACATTTCTGGAGGTCCCTTCCCAAGACCCCCAAATCCCTACATCTGCTCAGTGATTCTTCTGGCAAGAGAGCCAGCAGGGAGGGCCCTGTGCGTGGAGCCCGTCCCCTGAACGTGTCACCTGAACGACTCCCTGTGAAGGACAACCCCCAGCCCCGCGTTTGGGATGCTCCTGCTTCTCCTGGCGGTGATGCTCCCAGAGGCTGAGGCTCCCCTGCTTCCTTTTGGAAGTCCTGTCGCTATGGCGACTGCGTGCGATCTGTTTGTTGTCCACCTCTTTCAATCCGAAACGTTTCTGGAGCTTTACATTTTCAGTGATTTTAGTTCAAATCCCTAGTGGGTGGTTCTGAATTCAAGAGGGAAACAATACACTGTGAGGAAAAACTTTCAGGAACCTTCGTGGTCCACTGCTGCACTCTTTGATTTTTGATGATTAAAAAAGACTTTTTGTTGGTTTTATATCCATTTTGTATCATGGTCACACTGAGAACATCAGAGAGAAAGAGAAAAATCTTTACTTTGCTCCCTGGATTGGATGCAAAACCCACCAAATTGCTCCTTCTGACCCAGGGTGGCTATGGCAGAGAGAGGAGCTGTAGGGCTGCCCACGTGCTCCCCTGCCCTGACTCCCAGGGAACCATCAGGAGTCAGGCAGGATGGACCAGAAGCTCTTCAGGGCCTAGAGGCAATTTTGCCCTGGAGCAGACCCATGGGTAGCCTGTGGGAGATTCCATTCTTGGTGCTCCCAACTCAACTAAGGGATAAGTGGAAAAGAGAAGCAATGATGGTGAAGCCTCAGAGTGAATACATGGTAACTGCACCCACCTTTGCTCACTTGTTCATCACCAAGGGACATTTCAAACCCTGGTGATTGCTTCTCACAGCTTGAGAACTAAAACTTTTATCTGCCAGATCATAGCACTTTTGATTTGACAACTACTTTAATGAAGGATCACAACTTGCATCTGCATCCTTTTTGGCCCATCCCTTTCCAAGGTTTCTGCCTCTGTTTGTCAGAGACAGTTTGTATTCCTTGCCTGCTGCATGTTCTTCCAGCTGCTCTGACCCCTCTGCCACAACAGTTGTAGGAGGTGAAGATCTATCCAACTTTGACAAATGGCAGTTCTTCTGCATTTGATAGAGATATTTTAGGGAGGCATTTGCTTCCAAAGGCATTGAAATACCTCTACCTTTGTTACATTTCAAACTTTCACATCTTGTGCTGAAATAGGAAAAGCTATTTGGTTGGAAACTCATGGTTTGCTTTGTAGGTCTGAGATTATCACTGAGGAAATCTGATTTCTCAACATATGATTTAAAAAGAGCTACTAGGTGACTAATAATAAAAATGTACAGATGTGAAATCAAGAGATTATCAGGGAGAAAAACTGAGCTGTGCTCAGAACCATTTCAAGCATAGAAAATAAGGACCATGGTTTTAGTCTGGGTATAGTGTTCATTCATTCTGGATAGTCAAAATAAACTGCTTCCTTTTTAGATATCCTAACATTTTCACTTATAGAGTGTGGCAGGATTCTCTAGGATTTGATTTTCTAAAACATAACAGCATTCTTGTTTAAATGGCAAAGGGTCTTCTACAGCAGGTTTTGATGAATCTCTCAGTTTAATGGATAGAACCAAAACACTGGAGATCGGTTTGCATGAGTCCCTCTGGAAAGGACCTTTCTTTTCCATCTAGCCCTTGGTGTGGCAATGGGAAGAGATCTGGGATAAGGGATGGAGGACCAGGTTTGCAGCCAGCACCTCAGGAGCTCGGGAGCTCACTGGGATGCTCCTGTCCTCCTTGGGTATGGGGAAAAGCCGTGATGGGAGCAGAGGGTCACAGCAGCTCACGCTTCTGAGTTGCTTTTTCTGAAGGATACGCTGGGGACAAAAAAAGAGTCTGTGTTGTTCATCATTTTTGGTCACAGCCAACCCTTTGTAGGCTGCTTTGCCCTATGTTGCTGAGCTCACTGGCAACCACAGGCTGCTCTGAGCCCACCTTATCTTCCAGGTGTGAGTTGTGATCCCATAGTCTGATGCTCAGTGGTGGGCTGGTGGCTGCCAAGACTGGCTCCGGGAAGGAAAACTTCTCCCTATTTACTCCATGAAATACCTGACAGAAGCCAGCCCTGATGTCCATGCTCCTCCACAGGATAATCCCTGCCTGCAAATAGGAATGCAGACAAATGACAGTCTTCTCACCTTGCCACACATTTCGGACCAAGGCCAAGTGCTGCCCCTCAGAAAAGAAGTTAAATACTGAGGTGGCACTGAAATGCTCAAACAGAGAGAAAATATTGCCTCACATTACTAGACAGCACAAATACGAGTGTGGTAAACCTGTCTGAACACCTGGGATAACTGGAATGGTCTGATCACCTCCTGTACCTTGGGGACCCCAAAGTGCATCAGCAAGTCCAAGAGTGACAGTGGGTGCAGGCCAGTGCTTGGCCTGAGGTTTTCAAGGAGGAATATGTGGAAAATGCCCTCACTGAAGAAGCCAGAGACGAAAACTGGCCTCCCTGTTCTGGTGGCACTGTGTTGACTTTCCAGGACACTGTTCCTACCAGTGACCAGCACGCCCAGTTTGGCTTGGCAATTCCAAGCACTCTGGCTGGCTGTACACATTAGTGACAAGATTATAAGCATCAGAGGAATTTCCAACTTTTGTTAGGAAGAATGCAAACAACTGCTGTTCACAAAAGAGCTGCTTCATTCAGCATCCAGGAAAGAAAAGAAAAAAGATAGTGAAAAAACCCTCTTGGGCTGTTGCTGCATGGTTAGCTTCCCCTCAGTGTTGTCCTGCTCCTAAGCAAAGGGCCTGAAGGTTGTTTAGGGACGAATAACAGAGAAAAATCATATGCTTCAATGCAGCATTTCACATGAAAAACACCTGCATGCAGGCTTAGATGTCACCTCACCCCAAAGCCTGTCCCTGCTCCCCATCAGCCGAGCTCAGAGCATCACTTCCATATGTGTATATAAATACACATATACACTTACAGCAAAAATTATAAGTGGATGCAGGATTTTTTTTGAGTTCTCAGATGTTTGGGATATGTGAAGGGCTGTAAATATGGAAAGCCTGAACTCACTGTAGTTCAGGGTCCCATACTGGAATTACCCCCCTAGTCAGGATCTCATGGCAGTGCTCAGTACATTGGCTCAGCATTGCCCTTTTACTATAAAGGAGGCTGAAAAATCCCTATTTTACTGTATTTTCATCTTAGGGAGTTGAAAGAACAGCAATTGAACTCAGGAGAAAACAATGAATTATCACATCACTGAGAGTTTTTCCTTTCTTCTTCTAAAACCTGTCTCCAGCTATAAACCTGGACACCTTCTGGTCACACATCTTTGCTGAAGGACCCAGTTCCAAATTGTTTCAAGCTTAATCTCAAACCACCATTTAATTGGGCTGAGACACAGACTTACTCTGCAGCAGCCCCTCAGATGTCTCTTTCCTGGAGCTACAAGTAGGTCCCAGAGTGGTGTGAGCAGGATATCCAGGAGTGGATGGTGATGGCTCTGGGTAGGACAGGCTCTGCAGGTGATACTAATCCCAGCTTTCCTGGCATGATGGGGCATGGAACGGCTCTGGGCATCCAGGAGGTGCTGTGCAGAGCAGAGGAGGACACATCTCCCATCCACACTGTTTAGCAGTCCACATGGAAAGCAGGGACATCATCTTCAGAATGCTGTCAGTGGGAGACCCCAGTGATGAGCATGTCCAGCCCCTTAGTGCCCAGAGACATGTGTTATTTTGGGGTCATTTATGCAATCAGGACAGAGTAGAGATGAGTTGGGATGCTGTGGTCTACTCCCTGAGCAAATATTTAGGCTCAGCTCCAGCAATGTGGGCAGCATATGAACAGATTGCAGAACTCCTTGGGATTTTTAGCTGCCTCTCAAGCTCACCCCTACCCTGTGATCTTGGGTTTGGTACTTTTCTGAGTGAGTCTGACCCTATAGCCCTTTTCACTTCAGCTGTGAGTTTATTGCTTTTAGAGCTGTTGAATCCCTCTGCCTCTCTAGGGGATAGCAGTATACAACAGCAGCAGATACTGCTGTCAGAAAATTGCATGAGATCAGGGCAACCCAGAGCTGTTTGAGAGACCCCCCTGCCCCTGCCCAAGACCTCCCAGCTAAAGATTCTCCTGTTTTTCTTGTGCCACCTACTAAGTCCATTGTGCTGTCCCACCAAACCAGACAGGCTGCAGAGGTGTGGGGAGAGCAGAATACTTGTGGCTCTGCACTGCCCACGCTGCTGCTGCTGGATAAAACACTGCCAGGAGATGGAAAGGCCACAGGGAAGGCAGTGGCACCTGCCTGAGGTTGCAGCCGCTCCGAGGTGAATCATCGGACCGGGAGTAATTGTCTGCTGAAACGCCAAGCCCTGAAACTGTTTCGCCATCCTTAGCATTTCCCGCTACATGACACGCAACTTTCCAAAGGGCTCTCTGCTCCGTGTTTGTGCTGCAGCAAAGCCCTTAGTCACCTCCCGGTCCCAGCAGCGACGCGTCAGTCCTGGGGAAGGAGAAGGCAAAGCAGATCTTGCAAGAACAGCAAATTACTTTCACTTGCTTCAAGGAAAAAAAAAGATAGTAAGAGGAAGTGAATACTTTAAAGCAACAGGATCCAAAGGGAGTTCCTTTATCAGAGGTCTTTTCCATCCCTAATGATTCTGTGATTCTAGAGAAACCTGAACAATCTATCTGCATATGGGGGTTGCAAGTGCCTGGGTGACAGCTGGGAAATCTTTCTGTGCGAGAAGGCACACGCACATTGACAGCAGAACAAGTGATCAGAACTTTGCTAGCTGCTTGTTGAAGTTTTATCTGTCAATGCTCCTTGCCCAGAGCTGAAGAAAACCTGCCTTGAGGATGGCTTTCCCAGCAAACCTCCATGTGCCAGGGGACTGACACATCCAGGCTCCAACTTGCTTTGAGAGGAAGATCATCCTATAGAGAAACCCTACTGAGAACATTCAGCATTATGTGTTTACGGTTGCATAAAATGTGGATGGATTTATTTTCCAAGCCAGGCATTTTGCCCACAGGCACCTGGAGAGCTTTATCAGAGCATTTTGCTCCCTGCACCACCCCCTCAGTCACTGAACCTGAAACATTCACCCCCAGAAATGAACAAGTAGAGGTAGAAGTGATCAAGAGCCCTCCCAATGGGAGGCACAAAGCAGTTGCTCTTGAAGATTGTCAGGTCTTCCTATGCTATCAGCAGCCTCCCAAAAGAGGCTGCAGCACGAGCCCCCCAAGCACAGCATGAGGCATTTGCAGGGCTCACTGCCCCGTGCTAGCAGCCAGATGCACTCTGCAATTTGCTGTAGCCTCCAAATCATCTCTGAAGGTGATCCCAAATGTCTTCATTGGCAATTTGGCAGTGGGGACTCCCTCATCCTCGGTACAGTGTCAAAGCCTGCATTGGGCTATGAGGCTCCCACAGCTCTGGCAGTAAGAGAGATCCTACCAAAACTCCCACTCCAGCAGTCAGATTTATATGGGCCAGTGGGAGGCCACCCTAGCCATAAAGCAGGGAGCCCTGGTAGAAATAACCTTTGCCATTAAGTCCCAGTTGAGACGCATGGTGCAGCACATCTCCTGTTTCAGCCACAGCTCCAGCATCTCCACAGACTCTGGCTGACATCTTGTAGGTGATGTTTTCACATTTCCTCTCAGTATGATAAAAGACTGGAAGTTCAATTTATTAAAAGAAATAATCTCAGCTCCTGGAGCTGAGATTTCAATTTCATCACCTCACCCAGGAGCTGGGACCTTGGCACAGATGGATAGTGCCTATCTGTTAATCCAGCACCAGAGAGAAGAAAGGAAGGAAAAGCTTGTCATTTTATAGCGGACCAAAGAGAGAAATCATTCTGGGGGTTGCTCACACCCAAGGCTCAAAAAGCACTGATGCATCGAGGCCTTAAAGTGTATTTTTGCAGAGGTCAAGCACATGTCCCCAGTGTGGAACGAGCGGAGTAAAAATTGGCATTAAATTCTGTGTGACTAAAACCTTGATTCAGAGTCACCGTGAGTGAAAACCCCAGAGAACATGAAATGCTGTTAGAGTTGTACTACAAGGCTTTGGACTTTTTTCTCTACCCCTCTGGTGCCTGGTGTTCCTGCGATTCATTTAGTCTGTGTTTCTAACAGTGTGTGTGTGTGCAGAAGGAGGGGAAGCAAATTGATTTTTGGTTTTCCTTGTATCAAAACTGTATGGCTTGTTAAAGCAAGAGCTTACATTTCAGTCCCAATATAAATCTCTCTTACACTCTGGATAAACCATGAAAGATACCCCAAAGAGCACATTTTGGGGAAGAAAAGAGATGCACACACAGAGGGGTGCAGAGGGAACCTGTGCACTGAGACTCACAACAGACAGGTGAGGACCAGGGGAGCGTGCAGGGATGTTGGATGCTGCCACCAGCAGTGAGTGGCTGTTGGAGGCCTCTCAGCAGGACGGGAAGCAGCTTGAGCAGCCAAGGACAGGAAGTCACTGACAAATTACTTGCAATCTTTTTGTGACTCACTACAGAAACTTCCCTACCTTACCTCGTCTTCTTGAGACTGGTGACTGATTCGTGGTGGTTTGCTGTTTTGTTTTTTTTTTTTAAACCAAACTTAGAAAACCACCCAAACAAATGAGCACTGAGTAATTACCCTACATGTTTAGCACCTAAATAATAAAAGTGCCTGCACTGCACTTTTCTGAGCCGGAGTGCTGTAGACTCTGAGTAATCACTTCTAGCCCTATGCTACCAATGTTCATGTTGCTTTCCCAGGCCTGCCAACAAGAAAGCAGAGGTGGAGGTTGAGCCTGACATCCTGGAAAAGCCGCAGAGTCACTGAGAGGGAGGGTGTGGCAGAGCTTCTCAGCTCTCCCTGCTGCACGCAGTCTTTTCAGAAAGGTGGAGATGGGACACGTCTGCATTTCTGTTCCTGCTGTCCCTTTGAACACCATTCTGCAGGCAAACATGCCCATGGATTTAATTCCTTGAAGCTCGTCCTTTCCAGCAGATGGACATTACCATGTCTTCTTCAAGCCTCTGTATGGCTTATGCTGCAGCTGAACCCAAAGCACCAGTGTGGGGAAAACCGGTGGTGGAAATTCAAGGAAAGAAGGAAGCCAGAGCAGCTCTGACAGCTTCTATGTCTTCTCCTAAAGTTGGCATGGACAAACACGGCTCGCAGGAAGCACATATTGCCACATCTCTCACTCCCAGCAGTTTGGAACGGGGGTAGGAGGACCTACCACCTCGAGAGCAAGGTGTTTGTGTCGGAGGGTCAGTGGTGCAGCCCGCGGTGCCTGTTGGTGTGCTCTTCACACCGGTCCCTGGAGCTATTGGAGATGTTTGATGCTCACCTCCTGCAGCCACCTCCTGGCTGAGCAGAGCAGGCGGTGCAGGGTCTCCTCCAGCAGCTATGGGAAGCAGGTGGAGGCATGGCTGGGGAAACGGGACGGTGCAGAGCAGGGTGGGTGGACTGAGTGTCCAGCACAGAGAGAAGATTGAAGTCCCACAGGGGAACAGGTTCCTCACTTGGAAGGGTGTTTAAAGGTCTGTTTTAAAAGATTTCTCCAGTGGCTTGAGGAGAAAGAAGATGACATTTTAGATGCTTGAGGTACAGCACATGTTGCTTTCAGGTATGTTCATGGGGCATTTAGGGACAGCTTGATCTGCTTAAGATGCAAAAGATAGTCCAAGATAGACTGAAAATCTGGAACTAAACTGAAGGACATTATGTCGTTACAATCAGATAAAGTCTGTTCCTCTTCTGAAGATAAGCAGATTTTACTGTAGATATTTCTATGTTTTATCGTCATGTTTTATACTCTCTAGAGAAGACAACCCCTCTATGTCCACATTGCTGGGGGGTGGGAGGGCTGCTCCAGGTCCAGCTGGGGAATGAAACCTCCTCCTTGTAAGAAATTGTCCATAATCAGTGAAAAGACTTCTCAAAATTGTATGGAGAGTCTCTAATGAAAACTTAAAAAACCCAAAACAAACCCCAAACCAACCTGGTTATGTTAGTCTCACGGCGAGGAATTCAGCCTACTCTTCCTTTACTCCACCTGCAGCTCTGCAGCTCTCTTTTCTCAATGGCTGGGAACAGAAACAAAAATTCAATGCTTGTGCTGGTTCCAGAACTGTCATCAGTCCAAAATGTAAAATCACTTTGGTTAATCATTTTAGCTCTGTTCTTCTGCAGTCTCCAGCCTTGAAGTATTCACTCATCAGTGAAGTGCCAGTGTGCAGCCCCTGGCTTTCATCTGGAGGCATCTCCTCAGGGTGTCAGAGGTTTGCAGTCAGACATTGGATGACACCCCACTATTCAAGGAGCTTCTCAAGCTGTTGGAGCTTTCTGAGCCTATTTTGTCCAAGGAAAAAATATTTTAGATCCACAATAAGGAGTTTATTCCAGGTCTTTTTCTATTTTGCATGCAATATTTTAGTTTTGGTTCTACCCTTGCCAGCACTATGGGCTGTTATTTTGTTGTTGTTCCTGCTAATGAAGTAAATAGCTCTGCATTCCAGCTCATGATAATAGCACAGCTAAATTCCTAGTTGGCCTTGGCCAAGACAAGCTATTCAAATGACTTTTGTTTTTTCCATGTTTCATTTTCTGAATCACCTTCAGGAGGCGTGGACCTGGTGGAAAGGCACTGAACAAGCAGGAAAAACACCTGAGATGAACCTGTCACGTCAGGCTCCGCTGGGACAAAAGCAATAACGTTCTTTGTCTCTTAATGCACAGGAGTGTATGAGAAAAGGCTCATTTTTTGGTGTGTTCTAAGTACAGCCCCCCTTATTTTTTGCCACTTGTAACTCATGGCAAAATGCCTGCACAGACTGTCCTCTGGCTCCTACTGCAGGGAGGTGGGCAGTGGAAAATGCAGCACGGGGCTTTGTGGAGTGCTTCACTGTTACTGGAGTAATTTTGCATGGTGGCTGAAAAGATTATATCATACAACTTGAACTCTGCTGCTTGATACAATCATTAGAAAGCTTTGACTGTGTTATAAATGACTTGTGATGTGAGCACAGCTTTGTGGAGGTGCCTCTCTGAAGCTCCTACCTTGGCAGCTGGTGTCAGCAGCCTCACCCAATGTGGAGAAACCACAATGGCAGTCACTGGTGGGGATGGAGGGCCAAAGAGATCATCTTTGTGTTCACTGCATGGTGCTGCCTCCTGCTTTGCTCAGGATGAGGAAGCCTCGAGCCTTTGCCTCTCCCTGAACCCACCACCCATGTGCTCCTTGGCATGGGCACATTGCTTTAGGTGTGTAGGATCCACACCTGGACCCCATAGGACCTTGGTACACATCATTGCATAGGGAAACCTTTTCTGAAAGGGACCAGCAAATTTGAGTGCATCCAGGAAAAAAGCCTTCTCCTCAGCAAAATAAGCCTCTGAGTGGCTGCCAATTAGCTGCTGCAACAGCTCATGATGTCAGGTAGTGTTTGAAAGCCAGAGATTTATAATCCAGAGTCATGTAAACTCTATGGTAAATCAAATCTGTGGTAAAAAAAAAAAAAGCCTGTAATGAAAAGATTCAACACAGGAAGTCTGATAAACTGTTAATTTTACTTACGGTAATTATGGTATTTACATCTAAGTAGTGCTGACAGTTCAAGGCTTTGATATACTCTAGTGTGATTTATGGGCAGCAAAGGGCTGAGTTGAGCTCATCATCCTCATCCCAGGAATATCCACTCTCCATACAAAGCTCTGATGAGCATGTGCTGCCCCAACAGATGTGACTGTCCATGGGTGCCTCCTGTCAAAAGGATGGCATCATGGTGGTCACTGCTCAGACATGACCAGAGATTATTGAACATTAATGAAGATCCTATATTTATAGGAAACTCAGAGAGCTTGACAACAAGCCAAAGGGGAAAAGGCAAAAATGGAGTACTGACCCCAGAAAAGACAACAGGAAAAGAGAAAGTAAATGAGGCTGCCACATCTTCCAGGAGCTGCTTTTTGTGCTTCACTAGATGGTTCATCAACAGTGGCCTCAACTTTAGGTGGAAAAGGGACCATTGTCATCTCCAAAACTCCATTCTTCCAATGCAACCTACAATATCAGGCTGAAGAAACAGCCACAAAACGTCTGGGGCTCCATCAGTGGTTTTCAGCACAAATGCTGCAGCTGCTGGTGATTTTGAGGACTTGTTGTGCCTCTCTCCCATAGATGCCACCCTGTTCCTCAGAGGTCTCCAGCCATAAGCAGGACAAGCCATGTTGGTGAGGTGGTGGAGACAGCCACAACCCAAGACAGAAATCTTGCATGAGCACAGTGGTTGCAGAAACAGTAAAAACAATTTTTGAGAGAGATGTCGTATGTAATTCAGGAACCAAATAAGGATGGGCTCTGTTTCTCCATCATCATCAGAAGCACCTCAGGGTGCCAGTCTCAGGGTTTAAAGGTGGGTAGCACCCAGACCAAAAAAGAGACTGTTGTTTGGGTTTTTCGGCAGCTGGTGACTGTCTGAAAAAAGGCTGATGCTCGTGGATGACACCAGGGGGCATGGGAACAATGTCTGGGAAATAGGTAAAAACCTCCTAAAGCAAATCCAGCATGGGTCTTTCTGAATGTTACCCTCCTGGAAGCTGTGTCAAATAGACTCATTGAGATTCGCATTTATCTCAACCCTCTCAAGAAGATCCCACATGGATAAAAGGAAATCTGTCCTAAAATGGCTGAAAAAGGATAGGGGTATCTCATTCTGCCTCCTACCTAGGAGCAACACCTCTCTGACATCTCACCTCCCCAGTGGAAATGTATTCAGAGGCACTGAGAGATATCCAAAATATCTGCTGGGGAGGACAAGTTTGGGTTGCTCCTCACACTGGTCCCTTGAGAGAGCAGTTTGTTGGAAGGTTTCTGAAGAAACCAGAGGCTTGGGGACAATCCTCACAGAGCTGTTGTCTTTCTTTGCAGGCTTTCATCTCCGAACATTACGCAGATCAGTGATTTATAAGTATTTTGGGTCTCTGCTTAGCTAAGCAGGGAGATGGATGGTCACTCACTCTGTGTGGAGCAGCAGGATGTGAGAGCCTTGGCACCTGGAGCCATCTCTCACCCCCAACACTGAACATGAGTGAAAAGGTTTTGTGACAAGCATAATGACTTACACACTGAAACCATGTGAAACCGAACTCATGTTTTACAGAGAAGGCTGTAAAGCTCTGGGATGAATTTTGGCAAACACACGCCCTTCAAAAAATCCACAATACTGACATTTGGCAATGGGGGGAGTACACAAAACATCCAAGCCCATGTTTTTCATTAAAAAATCATAACATTTCATGTCTAAAATGTCAAAATTAATCATTTCAATGCATCCAATACAACTGTGATGAAGAGACTGCTCCAATGGCACATCACCTCTCAGCGAGCGGATGGGAGAAGAATGACCTTTTGGAGCTGCATTGAAGCTGTTGTATTTGAGGACATGGGAGAGGAAGGGGCATGAAAAGGATACTGAGCAGGCTGCATCTCCCGAGAAGAAAACCTCCCCAGCTCATAAGCATCTGGTTGAGACCCAGCACAGGAAGACAAAGGGGAGATGAGAGGAAGAACAGCACAACCAGAAGAGGAGGACACGCTCTCAAGGCACTATCAGCACACTGCCATTGAGGATCATGGGTCTGTGACAGCAGAACCACTGAAAACACCTGCCCAATGCACCACGGATGGAAAATCCTCATGTCCCAGGGTCATATTGCTTTGCAGTCTCATCTTGAGTTTTGATACCTACCCTGCTGGTACCTCTGCTACCTTTCCAGAGGAAACTGCTGTGCCTTCCTCCTGGTCTGTGTGTTGGAGCAGTGAAGCCAGGACTCACTTTTCATGTGTGGACCAAGAATCAGGTGATTGAGCCATATTCACAGCCACATGGAAAGAAAATGCAGCAAACAGGCAAACTCCAGGCTGCTGCAGCGGAGCGGGTAAATTCAGCAAGGCCCACACTCAGATCTGGCCTCTCCAGTATCAGCTGGTGCTAATTTCCAACAGATTCTTAAATCACAACATTAGTGCTTTTTTTTTTTTCCCCTTTTGCAGCTAGGACCACTGCTGGTGATGGTATGATGCAAAGACCTGGCGAGCTGCCACTTCCGTGTCCCGTGGCAAGAGGCTGGAAAGCAGCTAAAAAAGGGAAAGAACAGGCCAAAGTCCTGTTGTTGTGAAGGAGTCAAGTGGCAGACAGACTAAACAGAACTTCCAGTAACTTGTAGCTTGACTTCTGGGGTTGGATGCAACGTCAGC
>NW_008681708.1:0-209 GCF_000695815.1 Acanthisitta chloris | reverse complement strand
ATCATCCCACCAACCCCCTCCCTCCACTGCGCAGGGAAGAAGGACACGATGGGTACCTCGGGATCTCCATGGGAACCGTATGGGAGGGAGGGGAAATGCAAGGGAGAGCGGAGAGCGGAGCAGAGGAGCAGCAGGGAGGGGGAGAGGGCGGCGCAGGGGCGTGAGGCGGCCGAGCTGCCCCGCGGACGGACGAACAGGCTGCAGAGCCT
>NW_008681707.1:0-13346 GCF_000695815.1 Acanthisitta chloris | reverse complement strand
GGGGTTTAATGAGCTGGGCTGTATTGCGGCGTAATTAGCGATTTCGTATGTACGTGTGCGTTTAAAGCAGACCGAACGCTTTTCGATGGGGAGGGGGGAGGGAATCCGCCCGTAGGAAAGCGTCCTGATGGTTTATGAACTGAAAAAGCCCTAGGGTTAAAGAGCGCCGGCGACGACCGTAGTTCTCTGTAGTACAGTTTACAACTGTTAATGTGTTAAAGCATAATTAAGAGCGGCGGAATAGACAAGCCCCTGGTTGTGGCTGGGGGGCGGTCTGAGAGCAGGAAGGGAAGCCTGTGCCTGTGCGAAGTCTGGGAGGGGGAAGTTCGCTTCCTGCCCAACTGCTCTTTCAGGCACACGGCAGCGTTTCGGCGTGACCCGATGCCCTTCCAGCTGATAGTGTTTCAAGCCCTGAAGCACTCCGGAGAGGGGAAGAGAGAACAGCCACAAGAGCTATCAGATCTTTTTCGTACTCTTAAGTACGTTTAAGCATTTGCCTGCTCTGAGCTAAGCAGCTTCATGAGAACCTGAACTGGCTGTTCATGAAGTAGGTACGTAATGGATTGTGTGCATTGTTCCTTAGACTGGGCACGGTTGCAGACTCTGGTAGTATAATCATGCTGGAAGTGTGAAGTGCAGTTTGTATAATGAACACCAATGATGACTAAATGTCCTATGACTCAGAAATAGTCTTTCAGAGAGTAAGTTTGATGTCAAACTAATTGTGCACACCTTGAGGCACGTCTGCTTAGGTGGTAACATCAATGAAATGCAGTTATAACAGACATCAAAAAGTGTTGTCTGTTGTACTGACTTACGTGAGGCATTGTGATACACTGCTTTTGTTGTCTACTTCTCTTCCCCTCCCTTCTTTCTTGAAGTGTGGGATGATGCTAGTCTACCTGCTCATATTTTCCTTTAAGTTGGAAGTGCCTGATCAAAAAAGTTCATGCACCCACAAAAAAGAAGTAAACAATTGCCTGGCTTGTAAAATTCACTTAAGCACTGGATGGTTCTGAGAGCAAAGTGGAAGGGTTTCCTGATGCTCTGCCTTTTAGGTCCATTTGCAGAAAATGATCGTATGTCTTGCAAAGGAGAGTATCCATGCACAGAATGTAAAATATGAGGCTTATTCACTGAGAATAGCTTATTCTTACCCAAAGAAGAAGCCTTATCTAAAATGTTATTTTCTGTCTGAGCTGCAAAGAGAAGTATTTGATTTTTTTTTTTTTATTTGCTGCTGTCAAGCAAAACTAGCTTTTTACTGTGGGCTTGCAGGTAAGGAAAGAAAAGCTCCCTAAAGTGAATAGAGACAAGTTTGAGTTTAGAATTAGCAGCAATGTTTTTAGGGAAAATAAGAAACAAAGATTGAGCTCAGTTTCCTTGATCAGCAGTACTTTAATTTGCTCCCTCAGTCCTGTGTTTCTGCTTGCTTTGGCTCAAGCAGTCATCTGGTTGACATTCATTTATTTTTGGTTAGACTTAGTATTTGTTTGGAACAAATACCTGCATGGCCATATGTGTGCCAGAGGCAATATATAGGAAGTTGTAAGGGGAAAGAGGGTCTGCTGTTCATCTTGATGTCATCATCTTGGATCAGTCTAGATTCTTGGCACTGAACTCTGTGTGTCTCAAGCTTACAGTTCGTAGAGTCAATGTCTAACTTCTAAAGGGGTGAAAAATGTGATTCAGGCTGTCATAAACAGTGTGAGTGGGTCTGGTCCCACCTTGCGGTGAAACCATTTCTTTTTATGTTGAATATTTGATACCGCAACACAGGAGATACTTGGTCACTTGTTGCACCTAGGAAAGCTCAGTGAAGATACAGATGTGATCCAGCTAAGGAGTAGGCACAAATCTGGAAAAGTTTACTTGTACATTCCTCCCCCACGCTATTAATTGAAGTGTCTACAGTGTGTTGGCTGTGAACAGCTTCTATGGAACCATTTCTCCTACACACAGTCACTTCCTCAGCAATATCACAGATGGGTGTGAGAGTTACTGCAGTGACTCCATTCTCTGCAGGAGTTGATCAGGGAGTAAGCAGTCTTGGTGGCAGGCTGAACTTGGCTGAGTTATCTTGCTGTTACTGCTTTTCAAATACCATTTTGTGAAAGATGTTTGGTGGTAGTTTTGTTTCTGTTTGGTTTTTTTTAAAGACAGGCAAACTGTGTTATTAGAAGGCCTCTGTTACATGCTGGAAGTTCAGATTTAATCATGAGTTACTATTAAAAGAAGGTACTTAACCTGTTTATTTTCTATTTCTAGCCAAGGTACGAGTGTCTAGAATGTCCAGGCATGCACAAAAGCTTAAAGATCATGATACAAATCCATGTGTAGCGGTAAGATGCTCAAATTGAGATTCCTGTTTGTCCATTTCAATGTTAAATAATACAATTTCTAGAGGACTTTTTTCATGGATAGCACTCTTATGTTATAGCATTTTGCGTAAAAAGTTTGAGTCTGAAGATGGGAAGAGCTGAAAATCATCCATTATAGTAAGCATGAAATGACAAGTAATTCCCCATAAGTAGAAGTAATAAAACTGATGGCAATCTCTTCAGTTTTCTGTCCTTAAAACCAGAGCCTGAAATCCTGGTTAGACAAGCTTGGCTGATTTTTAAGTCTTTCGTCTGTTACACCAAGCATCGTTGTAAGCAACTATTCTGTTGACTCTATCCTTACTGTGTAAAGAGTACTAATGTCTGTTATCTCTAAATGAAGTCACTGCTTGGAAGTACTGATTATCCTTTGTGATAGATGTTCCTTTCCTCTCTTTGATAGTATTCTTTCATTTGAGAGGCTGCCTCCTATCTTCACAGATATTCTGGACTTGTTAAAATATTTAGACACTGAGTACAGTAACTTCCCTCAGCTCTGAAGTATATTTTCCCCTATTAAAGGAAACAGATGCCACTACAAAATGTATGAATGACAACAACTATAACAAGGATATGTGTACTGCTTATTTTTTGAAGTACAAAGACTGCAGAAAATTTTGGGTAAGCACGGTAGATTTTCTAAATTTTACTGCCTGCTTTTCTTGAAGTACATCTGGCACGCTGCTGCCTGAGCCCTTCAGACTTAGCTAATGCTGACTGCTGCTGTTCTTATGGTAACTTACTGGCCCAGGTAATCTTGGTATGTGTTGCTGGAAGACTTAAACAGATGCACACCAAGGTACTTCACTCAGTTCTGTTAAGTTTACCCTCTTAGACCAAGTCAGTGTTCTTGCTGTACCTGATGTTTCCCACTGAATTTGAGATTTTGATATTTCTAGGAGTAAGTTCTGTTTTAAACAGATGCAATTAAAAAGTTTTCAGGTAAGTGCATCTGTTTTTTACTGGTTTTGAATCATGCTCACTTTATCATAAGATAAAGCTTAGGAAGAGTTCAGTCTTATTTGGTGGTGTCTTTATTTCCTTCTCTCTTGTGGTAGAGAAGGAAATAAATGAGAAACTTTGTGCAGTTACACTGTTTTCTGCTGTTTTCTTTCCTTATGCCATAGTAGTAAAGAGTTTTTAGCTTAGCCTTTAAATACCTGTGCAAACTCTGAAAAAACTATTTGCAGCTAACTGTGCATTAGTCTGACATAGTGTACTGGCAATACTGATTTTGCTGTCTTCTGCAGTAGTAACATAAACTATCAGATATCTTCGAACAGCTACTAGTACGTTTATTGATCAGCTAGTCAGAATTCAAGTATCTGGTTCTTGATATATAAAGAGTAGTTCTATTAAAGAATCTTGTTCGTTCAGAGGTTCTGAGAAATGTGGGCTCATGATCACTTTATTCTGTTTCAGCATGGCATTATGATGCAGAGGAGAAGAAATGGTGTGAAACCAGAGATGCCCTCAGCAGAAGAGAGGAAGAAAATCTTGGAATCAATGGGGCAGCCCTACTGACTAGAAACTTGAATTAATTGACTCTTTTCTCTGTACATATGAAGACTTATCAGCAGCAAGTTGCCATTTTATGAACTGGACTTTACCGTTGCCATATCTGGGATTAAAATAAGATCTTAACATTTTAAAATGTGTGAGCTTTCTAGGATGGAACTTCCTGGTTTTATTTGTACTCCCTCTACAGGAACTTGGCCTCTCACTGGAAGACATTGGTATCAACTTAGGTCCAGATACTTTTGGAAATTTGAAACTAACTTGCTGTGAAATGCTAAATATAAAATTAATGGAACTTGCAGAAAGTCTGTTTGAAAAGAGGGACCTGGTTATTGTTGCCATGTGGTTCTAGGACTGGAGCAGGTTGACAAGGTGGTATGTGCCACATGCTCTTTGCACCCAGCTATTCTGCCCAATAGTATGGATTTACCATGTGTGGTCTTAACGCTATTTCCACATGAGTTGCATTCTGTGTTCCCAGTTTAAGTAAGACTGTTCATGAACTAAAACCCTAAATCCAACAAGCTCGTCATTAGGTCTGGCACTGTGCTCGTCAGTGACAGCAGAAGTTGCAATAAATCAGATCTGCAGGCTTTGCTTTTACAGGGTTAAAGAGGTTGATGAAGATAGGACCAAACTCCTCAGGTCTGAACTGAATCATATCTTCTGTGGATAGTAAATAGATACTTTGCTGTCGGGCAGGCAGGGGCAGACTTGTAGACATGTAAACATATACTCTGAGTGACATGGCAGGTTTAACTATAGTACATCTATCTATGACTCTCTGGACAGCTGAAGCCCTGGGTTTGGAAATGCTTACTCATACAAGACTACAAAGCTCAGCTTGAACAGGTACTCTAATCTTAAGCAAGATTGATTCCTTAACTGAACTGAACAACTAATAAGTGTAAACAGGTTGCTGTCTAGTGGAAACAGTATTTTCTTACCTTTTACCCTCTGGTGTCTTGGCTTAAAAGCTTGCACACTGTGGTAAAACTGAAAAATCTACTGTCATGAGCTCAAGTTCCATGTGAAATCCTTTAGTACTTACTGGGATCAAGTTGGCAGAACTCTGGCTGACCTCACAGACGATGGTGTAAAAGTGTTGTCCCTCTATTTAGACTGTTTTGGAAAGACTTCATGGCTTCCTGTTTCTCCTGTCTGGCTTGTCTTGTTTCTTTCCACTGGAGGCCTATTTCTGTGCTTGCTGGGATTTTTATGCTGTTTCCACCTTCCCCCTTGTTATTTGACCTGACTAGTAACTACCGGAAATCTGCTTTTGCTCCTCCTTTCTGTTATCTGTCTACATCTGAGTTTTGAAATGGATTGATCCTAGCCTTTCTGTTACTGGAATGAGTGTGTAACTCTATGCCTTTGAGTATGCAGTTCTCTGAGCATAGCTGTTCAGCCTCCAAGCCATGTCACAAGTTCTGTTGTCAGTTCCTGGCAGGGAAAATGGACTTTCTTCAATCAAGATCGTCAGATTGTGTTTTAAATTTACTTTCTCTGCACTTAAAATGCAAACTTTGTTTTCCATTTTTGTGTGTGTGGAACAGAAGAAATATTTTCATTCTAGATTCGAGGGCTCGCTCTTGTCCACCACCGTCTTGCCATCTTCTTTCCAGACCCTCCTACATACCAGTCTTCCCTTTTTATTAGCCTGTGTGGCACCAATTCTTTTTTATACTGATTTGAATATTTTGGTCTGTTCTCATTCCAGCTTTTTTCTAGTGCCTTTGTTCTGTCTCCGATCTGATGATGTAGTCTTGCAATGTCTTTCTAATACAGCTCCTTTTGAAGGTCTGGTGTTCTCTGTTCTCCCCTGTCTTAATGAGAGAACTCCTTGCTTTCATTAGTCAAACTTGGCCATAGACTTCCTCATTGGCCATGATGCCCTTTGATCTTGTTCATCTGCAGGTTTTGGGGAGCTATTGTCCTCTTTTCCTTAGGGCTGTCTCTCCAGACTTGTCTGCTTTTGCTGCCTTGCTTGTCTAAGGGCACCTCCTCTCATACTTGGCACAGGTTTGTCATTTGGCACCTCTGCTGTATCTTTGGGCATGTTGTTTGCTCCTATGGCTTTAGCTACTATTCTAGTGCTTGCTGTTTCTCTGTTGCTGTGCTCTTACATTCTGGGCTTACATTAAAATCTACTGTATGTTTTAATTATTTGCAAGAAAACCAGCATCTTTTCTTGATGTGGTCATGCTGATTCTTCTCTGCATAAACTCAAGTTCCTCAAAGTCATCTCATTTGTTTAGGTTTTCTTTGAGTGTAAAAGCAGTCTTTCTCCTAGGTTAACAGTTGCATTTGCAATATTTTTTCCTGCCAATATTTACTTGGAAAGTTTCCACTAGTATTGTTTTCTTTTAAAGGATGACTGACTTATCTTTAGACTTTACAAAGCAGTACAGGCTACCTATTAAAGTGGTTGTAAAGAACTAGTACTGGACTTCAGAAAGTCAGAAAAGGAGATTCACTCTCTGCTTTCAAGTATCAATGCAAGAATGTGGGATCAGAGGATAGGCTAAGGCACGTGTAATGCAAGAACAGTAGTCTAATATTAGACTTCCTGATCATCAGTGGACGCACATGGTAAGCTCCCTGTGGGTGTTACAACAAAAACGAGTTTATTGTAGAACTGAGGGCAATTTAAACAGTGACCTTGTAAATTTAATTCAAGGAATCAGTCATCTCTTGGAGGGAATACCATTTATTTCCATTGCATATGCCTTATAGTTACTGTTAAGTAACACAAGTTTACAAAAAATCTGGGAGAGCAAGAAGTTTTCTTCCTTGTGTCATAATGTCTCTCAAGAGCGATCTGTTAGATGAGTATGAGTTTTCATCGCTTTTTTCCCCTCACTGGAGGTTGCTGTTCTTGCTTTCACTAGTGAAGCTCAAGAGTGGTAAATTATGATAGTGAAAACATAGGCTCTTATGTATGAAACGGTTGAGGTTTTTTCCATTAATTTTTGTAGTGTGATTAACTATCTTTGGTTGTGAGCCAAAGATAATGATCTTTTCCTCATACCTGAGAGCTTATATTCCATGCTCCACCGAAACACTGAGGTAAGCTGTATCCTGACAGTCTAACTGGGCAGAAATAAACTGGCCTGAATTCTTAGTTTTGCTAAAGCACACTCTTGTGTACTAACCCAGAAGACCATAACATGGTGGATCAATATAATTAATTCAGAAGCAGGGAAGGGACCTGTGGGTTGGTGTGGTGTTTTTGCTTTTTTAATAGGTGTAATTACTCATTTTGCTTGTGGAGCAAAATCTGGGTAGTGGTATTAATGTCGGACAATTTTTTTGTTTGACAGCTGGATGGTGCTGTTGCACAGCAGACTGAAAACAGAAGCACTCCACCCACTGTTGGCTCTTCTGTGCTTTTTTTGTCCTCTTCCCACAGAGATAGCAGAATTCATGCAGGAGAAAGGAAAGATTAATGCTGCCTGTATAGTACAAACAGGAGGACAAGAGTCTGAATCACTGCTGGGAAATAGGAGGTTTCTATGCAGCCTGAGAAGCTTCTGAATATGGTCCTTGAAAGAATATTTTTCAGTGGTCATTTGATCACAACTGGGCACTGAGCAGCAGATACAGGCTCTCTCCTAGACCTAGATTCTCATCTGTCCATTTTTGCCATCTCATTTTTCCCATTACCTTATGGTGCAAGGCCTTTGTCTGGTTTGAGTTTGCTGCTGCTACAACTGGAATGAGTCTGTGCTCCTGAAGATGTTACAAGTCACGTAGCTCTAGACTCCTGAAAATTTCTTTGGGTTTAATAGCTGGAGCTTTTGAAAGACAGGTAGTTGCATCTCCTGCAGGTCTGAGTCTTTCATGGACTTTTCCTAATAAAACTTTGATACTTGTGCAATCAAGGGTGTGTGTATAGATGAGCTTTTGCTAAAACTTGTGCAGAACAGATAGGATGAATTTACAGTATTAAATGTTATTCTGCCCTTAACTCATGTTTAAAAGTATCTGCATATTTAAAGTTTCTTTTCCAAAATAGCTGTGAAAAAAGTAATCGTAGTGTGAGAAAAAGTTTGCAAAAATAGTACACTACTGCAGACTTCATTCTCTTGCAAGAATCTGAGGCAACTGAAGGAAATAATTCCGTAAGTATTAAAGTTGTAAGAAGTAAAACGAGCAGACTACTTCACATTCTTAAAGTTTTTTATTGCAGCCTATTTGATATGGGAAAAAAAGAGGGAAGTGGTACATTTATACTGACTAAATGCAGTGGGTCATTAAAATAAAACCTCAGTGTTTTATTGCACTATCATACGTAGTAAGTCATTTTTCTTCATCCTTTAGTTTCTACCTTGATGGCTTCTATCTCAAAATCCTTTTTTGAGGATTTTTCAGCATTTTTCTTCCCATCATTACTGACTCTTAAAAGTCTCACTACCCTTGGGTTACCTTTTTGCCTGTTATACTTCAGTAAACAGCTATGCACTGCAAACACTTCCTGATACCAAGTGACTTTGGTAGAACACAACAAAATTTGTCATACAACAAAATTGGACTAGTCTCAAAATGGAAAACAATTGTAAGATAAGGTAATGCAGAGTGACAAAAAAAGCTTATGCTCAAGACAGAAAAGAGGTACTGACTGAATATACTAAAGGCATTTCACAGCTATAAGATGAAGTTACATTAAGAGCAGAAGTAGGGGCCATCAGCTCGTGCTTGTGAACACTTGTAAGCCATTGAATAATCTCAGCATTTTTAATTGATGATAAAAGATTGCAATAATTTTGTCAAAAAGGATTTTCCAGTATTTTCACAGAAATAGCCTGCTGGTAGTATTTTGGGTTTATGTCACCTGTGAATATCAAATATTTTTCTTGCCCTGAAACATGTGCCCCCCCCCGCAGTCCTTGGCTGTAGAGTTGCATGCAGCTGTTGAATGTGGTTGCATATGACAAGGAGGGTGACAGGAGTTTTGTGACATTTTTTCCTGATTTTTGTTAAATAGTGGAATTTAATGAAGTTGCTGCGTTGGAGTGTGTTAGTGATATAGTGCTTGCTTCACTGCATAAGCAACAAAAGGATGGAATGAAGATAACAGGGCAAATCCTTATGTAAAGGTGTGCACACTATGGATGTGCCATATCCTGCAATATCAGTCTTTGGTACTTTGGCTCTGTGTTTCCAAATGCTGAATGGATTTGACCAGATGTCACTGATAGTTTTAAGTAGTGTTCTGTTTTAGTATTCTTCTATTTAACAGGCAAACTAAAGTAGTTCCTTGAATTAAAGATTACAGTTCAAGATCTTGGGTTGGTGCTATACAGGATGGAAAAACCACTGTGACTCTCGGATCTAAAATGAACAAGCCCTTAGGGATCTACACCTGTTGGCTGTCTCAGTGCTTAGATGTCTAGAGCCTGTGGATGCCAAACACTGATATTAGAAGTCCCTGGTGCTTCATGTTCTACTTAGCACTTTGGTGCTGACAGTGCTGATGGACTGAGTGTTCTGGCCCCAGCACTGCCAGGATTTATGGAACAAACATTTCACTCACATCAGCTGTGAGGACTGACTGAAGCCTGCAAGTATGTGGGTGAGCAGAAGCAAATTAATGTTTCTGCAGGGTGTTGCTTGATGGTTATTATTATGGTCATTCCCTTCAGCAATTGCCTTTTCATGTCCCTTCTTCCTCCAGCTTGCTTCTGTATGATCCCCATCATCAGTGCTAGTGAATGGCTCTAGCCTTGGGCATGTATGCAGCTGCAAGCTACCAAAGGGAAAATGTGGAGAAAGAGAGGAGGACCATTGCCTTTCAGCCCAGCTGGGCCCCTGGACACCTCTCTGTGCAGCTGCAGCCACCTTTATACCCCTGGGCTGGAAGGAAGGGTGCCTGAGTGAGCAGCAAAACACAGGGAAGAAATGCTGAAGTCACAGCTGCCATCACAGGTCAGAAAAGGCTTTCTGTGCTTGAAAAAGAGGCTTGTGTATTCAAAGCTGTATGTACACAAGGGATGTGATTCTTAGAATCACAGTTGTAAGACTGAGTCCAACTGATAACCCAGCACTGCCAAGTTTGCCACCAAACCCTGTCCCTGAGTGCTGTATCTGTATGTCTTTCAAATACCACTGGGGATGGTGACTCAACTACTGCCTTGGGCAGATAACCCTTTTGCTGGAGAAAATTTTCCTAATGTTCAATCTAAACCTACTCTGGCACAGTTGAAGGCCATTTCTTCTTGTCCTGTTTGTTACTTGGAAGAAGAGACTGACTCTTGCCTCACTACAAGCTCCTTTCAGGTCCCTGCACTGAACCTCCTTTTTTCCAGGCTGAACAACCTCAGTTCCTTCAGCTGTTCCTTGTAAGACTGTGCTCCAGACCCTTTCTTGAAGAATGTCTAGCCTTCCTGGGATCATTTGCCCTTGAGGACTGCCTCCAAAATGATTCCGTCAACCAGGCTTCCAAAGAGGCCAAAGTCTGCCCTCTGGATGTCCAAGGTGGCAGTTCTGCTGACCATCGCATCACCACCAGTCCTCCTCTGTTCACAAACAGCTAGGGTGCCTTCCTTAGCTGAGTCCTTTATCAGCTGTGTCAGAAGATTTCTTCCACATGCTCCAAGAACTTAACTTCCTGGACTGTTTTCTCTCTGTTGGGTTATATGAAGTGTCAGCAGCTAAAAGTAGAGCATAGAAGAAGCCATGATTTCCTAGCACCTCCAGCTAGGCAGTTTAAATAGCCATCTTGACAGTGTGCCTGTCATTTTCATCCTAGATGTGATCACAGTGCTAACAGCACACTTGTATTAGGAACAGAAAACCACTGAAAAGGCTCACTGGTAGGCTTTTACCTACCTGTGTTAAAAACAGTTTACAGGTTTCTGCCTTTAAAATTTAATGTTCAGAACCCCGAGAATCAATTATATACTTTAACATCTCAGCTCTTTTAGGGTTGCTGTGGGACAAGAAGAGTTCCCAAAATGTTTTGGTTTTCTGCTGTGTAGAAAAATTGCCAGTCAGGAGCTGGCAGAGAGCATCAGTATCTCTCTCGGTCTCCTCTGGCTGGCAGCTGCAGGAGTTCAGCCTGCTGGAAAAGCTGCTATAAAGTGGATGTCTGCAAACAGCCAGTTGCTCCTTTTGTGTCAGGGAAATCTCATTCCCAGTTTGACCCAACTGGGTACATATTTGCCCAGTTTTGTACAGGTCTGGAAATCCAGGCTGGTCATTTTTGGTGTGCCAGGGAGGATTTTTTATTGCTGATTATGCTACCAATTGGCCTCTGTAAAGCCATGAGACAGCTGATACTGTTTCTAAAATCAGAACAATTTGCTAATTTAAAATCTTAGTTGATTAATGTGTGGTTTTGTTGGCATCCTCTTAGAGGGTCTAGAATTGCTGGTCACTTGTAGAGACTGATTTTGTGTGCAAATTTTTCCTTGTGATTTCTTTTCCAGTTCAGTTTTCACATTGCTAGATTCTGTACCAACCCAAGAGCAATAACATAACAGTAAGAGATTAATACCATTGATGAGATGTTTCTGACGCAGGAGGTTCACAGATGCTCTTGCACAAGCCTTTAGAAGGACATTTGACATGTGGTGTTGCAAGAACACATACAGCAAATTTTAGGTAAGCAAATTGACTTAATAAACTGCTTTTCATTGACCTAAATGGAGCCAAATCAGGTGCTTTGCCAAGAAATTTATGTTTATTAGTGCAGTATAATTTGGTGCTTACCAAGCTCTCTGTGTCAGGCAGGGTTTGTGAGGGGAAGGCTCGGGGTGTTGGGAGGTTTCCCACCACAAGGCTGCTCTGCTGGGAGCACAGCAGCAGCGCTTGCTGCAGAGATACTCCTCCTCCAGGTCTTTAAGAAAGGGCTTGATACTGTGCTGCACAACTCATCCTTGAAACTCGAATAAAGATCATTTGAAACGAGAACCAAATGAAGGTGAGCTATTTGCTATGCCGGTTTGCTGCTTTCCATTTCATCAGCGATAAACACCCGGTGGGGGGCTGGAGCCACAACACCAGAAGGCATCCTAGGCCTCTGTTTCCAGTCTCACAGTAATTTCTGGGGTTTCTGACAAGGGGAACCATTCACTGTGTTAAATTCAAATCCATAAACACTTTTGTGGATAGTGAATGTCTTGGTAAGTGCAGAGTTCTTTTAAAAGCCCATGTTCAACAGCTCTGGACAGCAAGTTATCTCTCTGTATGCTCAAAGACCAATAATCACAAACGGGCACTTTTTATAGTTAATTGTGATTTCTCCAAAGGAAGATGATTGCAAGAAAACTAAACTTTCCTTTGCCAGAAATTGACACCCCATAGCACTTTCTCTACTGAAGGTTGTGTGTGGAATTTGGGATAGGCTGTATCTTCTCAGTGCATCTTGGATGAGACATTAGGGATCATGTGCTTTGGATTCTGCCCAACACAGAGCCTGTCAGGCAGCTTGCAGATAATGTTGACTCCCACAGTATTTATCAAATAACCTTAAAATGACTTAGTCAAAGAAAAAAAAAAAGGTCATAGCATTCACTACCTCGAACTCCTGAAGAGTTGCATAAATATCAGATTTCTTTAAGAGATACACAGGAAGAAGCCTTTGTTTAGCACAACTTTTCTTAAGAGTAAGGTATCCAAAAGCCTTTTTTCTTTCCACCCACTTTATGACTTGTACCCTTATTATTGGCTAATGGTTGGACTCTGATCTTGGAGGTCTCCTCCAACCTTGCTGATTCTTTGATTACATCACCCAGTATATGCTGATATGTTTTTCTTGATGTATGTGAAATAATCAGGCAAACCAATATTAGATGTCATTATTTCAGCCACTGGAATAAGAGGTTTGTTAGCAAAATGAGATAAAATTTTATTTTGAAATACTAGCATGTGGTTGTGAGGGTATCTGCTTGCTAAGTTACTTTTATGTTATATATATATATCCCTGAGACTGTACCATCATTTCCTTATTTCAGAAGCTGAAACAATACTGGTTTTCTTCCTAGTCACACACTTCTTTTTTTTTTTTTTTTTGTTAAAAAGGAGGTTTGATCTGTTCTCTTAAAATTAGAAGCATATTTTGATTCAATTTGATAATTTTTAAATTTTAACAACTCTGACAACAGAAAAAACTTCTTAAAGCAATTTCTTAAAAATATCTGGACACTTCAGAATAAATGAAACAAGGCCAACTGGTTGTCCTTCAATGGTCTCATTGTATTTTTAACCTCTTCTTTTAACAGTATTATCCATCTTTTATTAAATAATATTATTACTCTAACTCAATAAAGACATTCCAGTCATTGCATCCATAAGCTAATCTTGATTTACTGGGACACATCCATAGAATCTGTCCTAAAGGTCTGAGCCAGCAACTTAGATGCATGTGAATGCTCATTAATTTCACTGGTGGATCTCAGAGAGGCTGAGAGCAGACTGAGAACTGATCTGCAGTGCTGTGAACCC
>NW_008681706.1:4565-5859 GCF_000695815.1 Acanthisitta chloris | reverse complement strand
CGGCTCTGCAGTGCGGCTAACCCTGCCCGGGGGTCGCGCTCTGCCCTGCCGCGGTCCTGGGGCAGACACGGGTCGGCACTGCTGTCCCAAGGGGTTTGGGGTTTTCGTTTCCAGCAATCCCCCCCAGGCTGTGGCCAGTCCCACAAGAGCTGTGGTCATCACAGAGCGTAAGGGGCGGTGTGTGAGCAGCACAGAGACTGTAACAGAGCTCCCCGAGGCTGTGCAGTCCTGCACCTTTCCTCTCTCCCTTCTGGCTGTCCAAGTGCCGAGAGGAAGGAAGAACTTGAGGCTGAGATTAGGGGATGTCCTTAAATCTTTTGTTTCAGAGCAGTGGCTTGTTTTGCTGGGGTGCAACCCCAGAAAGGAGGGGAGAGATGGAAGTTATGCTCGAGAGTGACTGTGTTTATTTCATCTCAGTTGAGAGCTTGAGGGGAAAACCTTCTGGGCATATCCTTTGTCTTCATCTCTTTTGCTTTCTCTGGAGAGGACTGTGCTTTCCTTTCCCAGGATAAAATGGCTTCACCTGTTTCTTCCCTCTGCTGTGGAACAGCTGTGGCAGGGAAAGGCTTGTCCTGGTGCACTTGCTAGGCTAAACACAGGTCTGTGGAGGATACTGCTCCCTGTTCCCATGGCTTCTAGCTGTAAAACTGGCATTAACACGGTTTGCCCACCCAAGGGGGCCTAGGGAGGTGTGTGCATTCAGGGCTGGTCTTCACTAACAGCTGGGGAGCACTTTGGGGTTCTGCAGTGCAGAAATAGCTCCAGGTGGTTTTTCCTCCCTTTTTTCCCAGAGCTTTCTGCTGTCTGTCATTGCTCAGCCTTTTGTTTGCAGGTCTAACTGGTTCGTGGGCAGCCCCAGAGCCTGTGCCACTCCTGATCATAGCGTGAGAAGAGACTCTTTCAGGCAAAATCAGCAGTGTTGGACTAGTGTTCTGTTTTAGAAATATGTCCTGTAGGGAGCTCCTGGTTCTGGAGAGTCTGTGAGGGTTTTTCCATCAGAATTAGCTTAAAAAAAAATTCCATGCTGTACCATGTGGCCAGAGGCTAATGCTGGATGCTAATGCCTTAGGTGAAGTAGGCAACCACTTGTTCTCTCTGGAGGTGCTGCATGTCATAATCTGAACGTTGTCAGTGGATAGAAGGGAAGAGATTTCACTGCTGCTAAGGAGCCTGAGGGCAGAGGGTCCAGAGCCTGGGCAGCAGGGCAAGGGAGGTGACTCTGCCCCTCTGCTCTGCTCTGGGAGACCCACCTGGAATCCTGCACACAGCTCTGGGGCCTCAGCCTGAGAAGGAC
>NW_008681706.1:0-4249 GCF_000695815.1 Acanthisitta chloris | reverse complement strand
CTGGCAGTGTTCACAGCCAGGTTGGATGAGCCTTGAGCAACCTGCTCTGGTGGGAGGTGTCCCTGCCCAGGGCAGGGCTTGGGGCTGGCTGAGCTCTCAGCTCCATGCCAAGCCCTAAAACCCTATGACAGCTGTGAGTGTTGGGCAGCACTGCAGCACCAGGGGTGGTTGGGGGGACAGGGAACAAGGTAAGCACCACAGTGTGGGAGGCTGAGCTAGTGTTTCTTTGAGCAGAACTTGGGAAGTCACAACCTCCGCAGAAGGGTGGGGAGGACCGAAGTGCTCAGAAGAGGTGCAGGGTAGGGTTACAGACAGGATGAAGGAGGGAGATGAGTCACAGGAGCTGGGACAGGATGCGGCAGGAGCCACAGGGGGACTCAGCCTGGACGCCTTAGAGGTTTGCTGCACAAACAGCACCAATTTCCCGGTGTAAGTTTGCCTTTTCCTCATTGATGCCTGTTGTCACCTCCAGCCTGTTTGCTCCTCTTTGACCAGTATCACCTTCCAAAAATTTCCTTGGCACTAGGCTTGTTTTCTGGTGTAATTAGGACTAGAGCCCAATTTAAGCACCACAAAGGCAGTAATTGGAGGGTGATGGATCTCTTCTTGTTTGACTTTGCATCCTTCTGCTCATTTCTGTCCTGATTTTGAACCATTTCTAGCCTTGCTCCTTGTGGAAAGGAGGATTAGACAACCACATGCTGTGAATTAATATTTCTGTTTGTTCCCTCTTGTGACTTAGCTCACGTTGGCCAAGGGATTCAGGAATATCACAGGTGCAGGGTGCAGGAGCTCTGCGTGTGAGGGGACTTAGGTCGGGTGGGAAACACAAAATGGGCCACATCCTCCTCCCCAGGGCAGGAGCTGCATCAAAAATAAAACTGTGTCATTAGCCACCACTAAGTCTCTTGTGGCAAGAGACTTTATAGCCACCCACACCATGGGAAGAATGTTGATCAAACTCGCATCCAAATGGACACGAAACAATCCAAATGCAAGATGCAAAGCCAAGAGAAACAAGGTTTCATAAATGGTCTGTTGGGCTTTTTTCCCAACCAGCTCTTGGCACCGACATCCAATTCAGTTTCCTAGTTCATTTGCAGCCTATTTTGTTGGGGTTTAATTGCACAGTTAGGAGGAGCATCAGCCCAAAGGACATAACTCGTTACCACTCCGAGATGCTCTTCCAGCCCATGGAGCTCTTTTCAGAACATCCAGAGTGTTATTATTTCTTGATTGTTTTTACAGCTAGTTAGATTGCAGTTAGAGCACAGTTGGATGTGGAATGTAGCTGGAGTGCATTGTGTCTTCCCAGGTCGGGACTTTCTTACGGATAGGTCTTGTCTCCTTTGGAAGTGCTGCTGCAGCATGCAAACACTCTGGCTCCTTCCCTGGGTGTGAGTAGTGTTCTCACTGGTGTCAACAGGAACAGTTGATGCCCATGGCAAGTTACAGCTGATCTTGATTTTTCCACAGGGCCATTGTCTGTGGGGTCAGAGTCTTCATCTCTCCCAAAGGACACTGCCAGTCAGTGCACTGAAATACTGAGCTTCCATGGCCCTAGTGGCTTCCAGGTCCTGCTTGGTGGGAACATGGTCAGGGCTAACACAGCCCATCTGGAGAACAGCACCTGGAGCAAACACATAGGAGTTGTTTATGTAGAGCAGAATGGTATGTCAGCCCTCTCAGGTGGTGAATGAGCCTTCCCCAGTTAGCCTCAGGGTGAAATGAGCACACTCTTGCCTGGAGGAGTTGGCCCATTGGCTTGGGCACCTCTGCCATGCTTTGCTCCAGCTGCCACCTGGAAACTGGGGTGAAGTTACCATGCACCAGGTTAAGCTATTCACATTTCCATAGATACATCTTCGACTTCACTAGCACCTGAATATGCTACAAAGGTTTTGAGTGGGTTGTGCTTCTGCAAAGTTGCCATCTAGGGAGGCTTTGCTGGCTTGTCATCAACCTGCAGGCACAGGCATGTGGCAGCCTGGAGTGAGTGGGGGAAAGGTAGGAGAAATTTCCTTCAGGTGGTTCCTCAATGTAGGTCTCTTTTCATCGGTTTAACCAACCTAGAGCAGCTGAACATTCTCAGCTGGCTGGAGTTACCTTGCTCATAAATTAATTGGACTACTTGTTTTGTGTGACTGGGGAGGTCCCAGCTCAGTGCTGTGCTCAGCTTTGGGCACTCACTGCCCAAAGGCCATTGAGGCACTGAGCGAGTCCAGCCAAGGGCAACGAGGGCAGCAAAGGGCAGAGCACATGGGCAAGGGCTGAGGGAGTTGGGTTGGTCAGCCTGGAGAAGAGGCTCAGGGGTGACCTCCTGGCTCTCTGCAACTCCTGCCAGGGCTGGAGAGAGGTGTGGGATGTGTGTCCTGCCAGGGCTGAGGGAGAGGAGAGAGGGAATGGCCTTGAGCTGAGCCAGGGCAGAGTCAGATTGGATGTGAGGAGAAATGTTTTCCCTGTTGTGGTGTTGAGGCCCTGGGATATTGCCCAGGGAGGTGGTGCAGTCACCATCCCTGGAGGTGTTTCAGAGGTGTCTGATGTGGCACTGCAGGATCTGGGTTAGGGTTTGGGGGTTCCAGCAGGGACAGGTTCATGGTTGGACTTGATGAGCTCAGAGGTCTCCTCTGACCTTGGTGGTTCTGTGATTGTGTTCTGTGCACACACAACTCTGGGATGTCTCTGGGGACTCTTCCCAGCTGATAAACAGTAGAGTAATGATATGGATGGTGGCCAGAAAATGCTGTTTTCCTGTTACATGTTAGAGCTTACAGAACCTTTCCTGACCGTGAAAGAAATGCCTGAGGTCCAACCACAACACTCTTAAAATGCACTTTTTATTTAAAGGTAACAAATATTGTCATTAGCATTTAACATTTTGTTCAGAGCTTGTTTGAACATTGTATTTTCCATACACAAGGTCCATGCTCTGTGGTTGTGGTTGATCCTCTCTCTTGCAGCTCCAGGATGAGAAACCAGTGGTGTTTAATCAGTTCTGTGGTTACCAATGTGTGTTCAGAGAGGCTTTAGGTTTCCACTTTCACAGCTGTTGTTGATGTGAGAGAGTCTGGAAAGCAAAGACTCCAAACATTTGTGTTCATGAGGAAGAGGAATGATCTGGTTTAGACAGGACAGAATCTCCTTCCCTGGAACGTCGACTTGGTTTTCCCCAACGTACTCTGTGCCATTTCTGAGGCTGTTGGACTGAGTATTTGAGGAAGGGTCTCATTTTTTCCTCTTCCTTTTTGCAGGCTCTAGGTAACCATGAGTTTGATGAAGGTGTGAAGGGATTGTTGGATCCTCTCCTTAAAAATGTGAATTTTACAGTCCTGAGTGCAAACATTAAGGGCAAAACTCCACTGGGTCAGGAAATGATGCAATATGTTCGTCCTTTCAAAATAGTTCATTTTGACTCGGAACCAGTGGGAATTGTTGGCTACACTACAAAGGAGACTTCATTTCTTTCTCAGCCAGGTATGTTTTCCTTAGCATACACGTTTGTACTGTTACTGTTGTGTTGCTTTGCCCATGTTTCTGAATCCAAAGAGGAATGTTTTCAGCTCCTATGTTTGTTGTTTGATCAGTAGTTACTCATATTACTCATCTTTGCCTGATTTTTGGTCAGAATGTTAACGTAGAAGCTGTTTCCATACAGACCTGGGTTGTGTCTCAGGAGGTAAGGAGGCGGCTGAGGTTTCAGGAGGGCTGGGGAGCCCTTGGGGCTCCTCAAGTTCTGTTCTAGTCGACTTTAGTGTTACTTATCCATGGAAACAAAGTTAGAGTGAGCCTGGAGCCCGAAATGAGCCATCCCTCTGTGCTGAAATCGCTGGTGCCTCTGTGCTCCGGCAAAACCAAGGAGAGCTTCGTGTGTGTTTTTGAAGACAGAGTTGCCCAAGACGTTTTTAGCCTCTGAAAATGTGTGCAGAAATGAGCCTGCGGAAGGAACACCCATTCAGCTTGTCCCACAATTGCTTCATTCACTGGCAAAATTAGAACTGATGAGGAAAAACACTTTGCAATTTCTGACTATTTTTTCCCAGCTTTTCAGGGGTTTTGGTTTGTTCAGGGTTTGGTTTTTTTTTAGTAAAATAAAGGTCTACTGGAATGAGAACCAAATCTAAACGAGCTGTAGGAGGTGTGAGTCACTGCCTGCCCAAGGCTCAGCCCCCTCTGACAGAAGCAGACTCTGCCCTGCTGCTGTACGGATGCCCCAAGCACTGGCTGAAAACATTGTCACTTTGTAAAAGGT
>NW_008681705.1:0-868 GCF_000695815.1 Acanthisitta chloris | reverse complement strand
GCGCGCCGCGGGCAGGGTTGGCACTGCGTGCGTGTGCATCTATTCCGTGTTGTTGTATGTTTCAGGTCGATAAATAAATGTGTAATAGTTAATGTGCAGACACATCAGAGTAATAACAATGGGATGAAATCAAAGGATTATCAATCTCTGTTAGTAACTGCTGAATAACAATGTTGTGGTGTGATTGATAGCGCGCTTCATTTTATGACTTTTCTATTGCTCTTGATTTTTATAGCAGTATAAACAAACTAAATCATTTCTTCCAAGACTTCAGAGCGCAATCGTCTTAAGGGAAGGGGGGAAATCGGAGAAGGAAGTCTGCGGGAGAGAAAAGAGCGGTCAGGGCTGACACTTAAGCATGTCAGAAAGAAAATGACAGTGGGGCATATGTAAAATACCCTAATCACATTCCGCTTTCGCGCACTCCTGTTTTGTCAAGTGCCCGAATTCACTTGGGCAGCGTCGGAGATGTATTTACAAGGATTTTATTCCCCGTCATCTTTCCATTTTCCCAGTGTAGCCAGAAAACTGCCAGTCAAGTCCATTCCCTGTTACAATTTACGGTATTCCCCACATGATCATAGGAACTGAAGTTCCTAACAAGGAAAGGCTTTAGCACAATGGCCAAAAATCTTCAGAGTGACACGAGTGTCTTCAGAAATCACTTCAGAGCAAAGTAAAAGGATTTTCTATGACGGATCCAGTGATTTTTCCTCAATAAATAGGTTTTAGATTGTTACACACACGTAGAACTGGAACAAAGGGCAGTACCAGAAAATATATTGGTTGCCCCTAATAAAATTTATTTAGACAGTTTACTTCTCATAAAAAATAGAGATTGAATTTCGTACAGGAGCGCCTGCCAAGA
>NW_008681704.1:0-3666 GCF_000695815.1 Acanthisitta chloris | reverse complement strand
GACATGGGGTGATTCCCAAGCAGCACGGGATGAGTACTGTCAGCACAGAGTAATCCCTGGAGATGTGGGGTGAACCCCTGGAGGACATGGGATGAACACCATGGGAGCATGGAGTAAGCTCTGGAGATATGGAATAATTCCTGAGGCATGGGTTGAGCACTTGGCACATGGGATAACCTCTGGGGATATGGAAGGAGCCCTAGGGGCATAGGCAAGCCCTGAGGATGTGGGTTGACCCCTGAGGATATGGGGTGACACCCCACCCAGGGATGTGGAGTCCCGTGCAGGGCTAGCAGCAGCCACACACTTACTTTCCTGCTCAATGGTCGGGTGTGTGGTGGTGACCATCTCAGTGGCCTGGGAGGGCTGGTCCCTGCCATCTGTCACTGCTGGGAGAAGCATGTGGACATGAGGGCATTGGGGTGTTCAGATCCAGCACCTGCTGTACCTGCTCCAGTCAGTGCCAGTGGCCACTAGCACCACAGCTGCCCCATGACAAGCTCCTGCCATGGGCAATGTCACCCTCTGAGGATCACCCATGCATGGCAGGACCCCAAGGTGACTGTGCTGGGTCATGAGAGCACATAGAAGGCACCGAACCCCCAGCAAGACCCCAGCTGAGTGACTGCTGACCTACCTGTGGCTGTGGCAGCGAGAGTCTCCTCAGAGTCCAGAGCCATTGAGGTGGTGAATGATGTGATGGTGGATGTGTCCAACCCTGTGGTGATACAGACAGAGCTGACATGTGGGGAGAAGCTGCACAGCCATGAACATGCTGACTGTGGGAGGCAGACCCAGGATGATGGGGATGGACCATGACCATCTGCACATCCCTGCTGCCCATGTGCTGGAGATGGAGCTTCACCCCAGTCCAGGTGCCGAGGTCCCATGTGGGACTTTCCTTCTGCATGTACCTGGGAGGTTTATCATCAGGATTCATTGCCTCTGAAGCTTTGTTGTCGCCTGCCCCACTGAGCAAGGCCTGTGCATGGTGGTGCAATCAGCTCCATGCCCAGGCAAGGTGCCAGAGGGGATAGGGATGTTTAGGGAGGAAAGGACCAGCCTTACAAAGTTGTCCCTTTTCTCCCACATCATTCCCTTTGTCCATTAATAGTGGGAAAGGGAAAGCACTGGCACTTACTGCTCCCATCATTAGCCATGATAATGAGGGAATTCAGGGGGATTATTAACATTATAAACAGTAATCAGTGGCGAATGGCAGAAATGCATCATTTCAGGAGGGGAAGGGGAGGCAGGCTGGGCCTGGCATTGTGCCCGGCCCCTGGCAGCCACTTGCTCCTTCCGGACGCAGGCAGCCTGTTTTCCAGCCAGCAGAGCAGGGAAATGGCATAGGGAAATGGCGATAGCAGATGCATTTCCCCTGCAAATCACTGCCCCAGCCATGTCTCAGGCTCTCAGCATGGTGTTTCATCCTGCTTCGGAGCACCAAGATGGCAATGGATAAGGAGCAAGGATGGTCCCACAGGGCAAGGATGGGCACCTCAGCATCTCTCTGAAGACACTTCTCCTTGGAGGCCAGGATGTCCCTAGGTTTTTCCCCACCCTGGAGGTGATGCTCTGCCTGGTACCTGCACAGATGACCCCAGCATCCTCGTGGTGGCCGCAGTTATGGATGCCCCAGCCGAGGCTGTAGCAGGCAGAGAGGAAGGGCTCACTGCCGTCACAGTTGACATTGTCCAGGAGGATGTGCCCTGTTCCATAGCCAAAATAGGCATTGCTCTTGTAATCCAGGGCTTGCCCACAGCCCAGCTGCTTGCAGACCACGCTGGCATCGTTCAGGCCCCAGTCATCATCACAGACAGTGCCCCAGTTCCCACGGTAGAAGATCTCCACGCGGCCTTGGCAGGTGTCGGACCCACTCACCAGGCGGATGCTGCCGTCACCTGGAGGGTGGCAGCACGTGGTGAGAAGGACAGTGTATCCCTGCACATAGCACAGTGAGCCTGTGTCCCAGCAGTGCCCATGATGGCAAAGAAACCAAACATGATAGAGCGGGGAAGGGACAATGCTTTAGGGCAGTGAGGCTACTGGGAGCCTTGGGAGTCTCTGGGATGGGGTTTGGCCATGGCCAGCACAATGATGGGGTCCCCAGGGGTCTTCCCCTCAGAGCTGGAGGGTTGGGGGACTTCAACAGGGGCAGCAGGTGACAGTGAGGAACACTGGTCTCAGCCAAGATGTCCCCACTGCAACCAACAGCTGAACAGCTTACTTTCCCCATCCTGTACCGAGGCTGTGAGGGTCCTGGTGGTTGGTCCTTCGCTGGCTTGTGTGGGTGAGAACTCTGCAAAGGGAAGCAGAGAGGTGGCACCCACTGCTGCCCACAGCAAGCCCTCCCAAAGTCAGAGGGATCCCTCCTGCTCCACTCCTCCCCTTGGGCACCAGTGTACACTCACACACCCTGGGAAGCAGGAGGGTTTGCACCAAACAAACCCCTACACGGCACAACTCTGCCCAGAGCTCTCTGCCTGGCTGTAAGGAGCTGGAGCCAGGACCTCAGCTGCTGGCATGGTGGTAGGTTATGCCCAGCAGCATGGTGTGTCCCATGGGGTAAATCATACCCAGCACACCCAATGGCTCAAGCTGCTTCTCTGCCTTGAGACCCATCTCCCCCACCTCCTTCTTCAGCCTCTCCAGCAGTGCTGTGATTCAGGATTCCTGCTCAATCCACCACCTCTGTTCTCTGGCTGCTGCTGGTCCAACATACCAGCTAACCCAGCATCCCTGCCTTTCTATCCCTCCCTTTCCATCCCTCCTTTTCCAAGCCCAGCTTCTGCAGGACATACAGATTCACTAAGTAGCTGCTCTGGGTCTGCCCAGCCTCACGTTCAGGTCTCTCTGATGCCTGGCTGATGAGCACACCCTGAGTAGCTACGCAGGAGGAACGTATATGGGGTATATAGGGGTCGGCATGGAGCCGTTCCACTTTCACTTGCCAAGTTCAAACACTTTCCACTGCTTTTCTCACTTTTAGGAACATTTCCTACTGAAAAGCTCAGCAATTTAAAGAAAGACAAGTTGAGAGGGGAAAGAGCAGTTGGGCAGCGGCTGACTCAGAGGCAGAAGTGTGGGTGGGCATGTGCTCTTTCCCCAGGGATCGTGCTGGAGAGGTTGCAAAGTCCCTGAGCTGAGAGTGATGGGGAATACAAAACAGGCTGGTCACCTTATGGAGCACCAGCATGTGGAGCTGGGAGGTGACCTGGATTGAGGAAAGGGGTGGAGGGAGGATACAGAAGAGGTTTGGCTGACCCAGGATCAGAGGAACAGGCTCTGAGATACGACTCTTGAGCTCCACCAAGGTGTCTGCAGCCCCACAGGAACCCCTGGGTCTTCTTTCCCCCAAGGAACCCAACCTCATTACCATTGCACACAACAGCCACGTCCTCATAGTGGTAGCAGTTGTGGATGCCCCAGCCATGGCTCCAGCACTCGCTCAAGGCTGCCTCCCAGCCCTTGCAGTCCACGTTGTCCAGGAAGATGGGTCCACTCCCTTGGCCAAAGGTCATGGCAGCTGGGAGGGTGATGGCATGGCCACAGCCCAACTGGCGACACACCACATTGGCATCCACAATGTCCCAGTCATCATCACAGACTGTCCCCCAGGAGCCGTTGTAGAGGATCTCCACTCGCCCCTGGCACCGGCTGGGG
>NW_008681703.1:0-656 GCF_000695815.1 Acanthisitta chloris | reverse complement strand
GGGATGTCCCACCCAGGATCAGATCCCCTTGGATCATGGGATCAGGATCCACAGGGATGTCCCACCCAGGATCAGATCCCATTGGATCCAGGATGCCAAACTCTGGGATTAGGAGCCATAGGGATGTCCCACCCGGAATCAGATCCCATTGGATCCAGGACGCCAAACTCTGGGATCAGGAGCCATAGGGATGTCCCACCCAGGATCAGATCCCATTGGATCCAGGATATCAAACTCTGGGATCAAATCCCATTGGATCATGGGATCAGGAGCCATTGGGATGTCCCACCCGGGATCAGATCCCACTGGATCCAGGATGCCAAACTCTGGGATCAAATCCCATTGGATCATGGGATCAGGAGCCATAGGGATGCCCCACTCGGGATCAGATCCCATTGGATCCAGGATGCCAAACTCTGGGAATGACGTACCCACTTGCTCCGGCGTCACTGGCACCGTTGGGAGCGACGAGATCCTCTCCCTGTCGGCCGGGGGAGGCCCCGTGTTCTCCAGCTGCCCCAGGAGCTGCCAACGGAATTCCGGGCTCAGGATAACAGATCCAGCCCACAGCCAGCTGGGATCCAGCCCACAGCCAGCCAGGATCATTCCTGGTTCCATCCCAGCTCCAACCCACATCCATCCTGGATCATTCCCAG
>NW_008681702.1:0-1192 GCF_000695815.1 Acanthisitta chloris | reverse complement strand
CTGGATCAGGATCTGGGTCAGGATCCAGATCAAGATCCAGGGCAGATTCCAGGTTAGGATCCAGATCAGGATTTGGGGCAGGATCTGGGTTAGGATCTGGATCAGGATCTGGGTCAGGATCCAAGTTAGGATCTGGATCAGGATCTGGGGCACGATCCAGATCATGATCCAGGGCAGATTCCAGGTTAGGATCCAGATCAGGATTTGGGGCAGGATCTGGGTTAGGATCTGGACCAGGATCTGGGTCTTTGGGCCAGGATCCAGATCAGGATTTGGGCCAGGATCTGGATCAGGATCTGGGTCAGGATCCAGATCAAGATCCAGGGCAGATTCCAGGTTAGGATCCAGATCAGGATCTGGGTTAAGATCTGGGTTAGGAAATAGATCAGGATTTGGGCCAGGATCTGGGTTAGGATCTGGCTCAGGATCTGGCTCAGGATTTGGGTTAGGACCCAGATCAGGATCAGAGTCCACATCTCATTCCCTCAGGAAACTTTCCTTCCATTCCCTTCCAAACTCCCAATCTCATTCCTGCCCATTCCCAATGCGGAGCAGACCCTGCTGGGGGTGCCATTCCCAGATCCCAAATCCCAGATCCCAGATCCCAAATCCCAGATCCCACCCCTTGTCATGGCTCTCTACCTGTGATTTCCCCCTGTGGCTGCTGCTCCGGGAGCCGCTGGATCCGGGAGACACTTCCGTTGTCCTGCGGGGAGGAATTCTGGGGAAATTTTCCAGCATTTTCCAGCCCAAAATTCCACAGTTCAAATCACATCCAATGGGATTTTCACGATTTCCATGCCATTCTCTCCCATTTCCCCTGGCCCATCCCATCCTCAGAATTCCGTGTCCGATCCCAGAATTTCAGCCCTTCCTTACCATGGCTCCGCCGGCGCCGGCGCTGGAATCGCCCTCGGAATCTCCATCCGTCGGGAAGAGCTCGGAGCCCCTGGAGAGCCAAACCAGAGAAAGTGAAGATCCAAGAGCCAAACAACATCCCAAGGCTCCCAAATCCATCCCTTCCCACCCATCCTCACGCGCTCCCGAGGGACATGGCGATGGCGTCGAGGCTCCGGAAGATCTCGCTGAACCTCCGTCTCCCACCCGGAGCCTCCGGACCTGCAACGGAGTGGGATCAGCACCAGCACAGCAGCCAGGGGAGAATTCCCATGGAGAATTGGGAATGGGATTC
>NW_008681701.1:0-8564 GCF_000695815.1 Acanthisitta chloris | reverse complement strand
CATCCTGTTGGAATCAGCCCATCTCTCTGGACTATCTGGGTCCCTCTGAGAACCACAAGACCCACACTACAGACCACAGGAGCTGGGGGAGGCAGCAGCTTTGGTGCTAGAGCTGGAGGGAATGGGGCTTTCTGGGGCCTTGCCAGACCTTCAAGTGAGAGGGGACTAGGCTTTGCAGCTTTGCAAAGCTCAGAGTCCCTGTTTGGATCCCTCTTTTTTCCTGCCATCTAGAAGGAAGAAGTCTACCAGAAACTGGTTCAGAAGGGGCATACATAATTGCAAGTAGAAAGTGGCATGATTTTGAATGCATTTAGAGGTACTAAAACTTCAAATAACTGCTTCAAATAACAAATTCAAATGGATTTTACTTCAGGGGTAGAATATATTAAGATTTAAGTGGATACCAGGTTAGGAGGGCCTCTTGCAAGCAGTACTCTGTTTTTCATGCTAAACTTCATTTACAAGCAAAGAAAAGAGAAGCAAGAGGGAAAATGCTTCCTGCTGTCAAATTGTGAGGTGAGGAATTGTTGATGGTGAGCTGAAATGTCTTTCCTGATGTTGGCTCAGACGTGCATTGCTCAGGAAAGGGTGCTGAAATAGCACTTGCTGGACCTGCATCTCTTTGCAGTCCTGGTACTATTTGAAGGAGGATCCCTCAGTGGGAGAGCATCCTTCTGTTTGTGGTGCTGTTAGGCTCTGTGTATGGAAATACCAGTCAAAGGAATGTGGCTGAGTACACCTTCTTGCTAGTAGTGGTTGGATTCTGGTGCTGGGGAGTGGGTGCATGTATGGCAGCCAGACTTTGTGAAAAACATTATGCAGTTCTTGAGAGCCAAAGCTTAGAGCAATCACATCAGTTGTTCAGTAAGCCAGTCATCACCTTCTGTATTTTGTAGCCGTGTCTTTGTGTGCCAAAGATCATTGAATCAACCGAATCATAGAATGAACTGGGTTGGAAGAGACCTCAAAGATCATCAAGTCCAATCATAAATTCCTCTTTGTGTCTGCCATCACAGCTGCAATGAGATTTGCCAGCACTGATACCCCATGCTAGCTTTGTAACATGTTACCGATGAGGTTTATTTACATCAACGTTTTGTTCACAAAGATCCTTATATCTGGCCTGCATCCTGAAAAGAAAGGGACCACATGCTGTAGTAGCCTCCCAAAAATAAGGGGAGGGGGTTTAATGTATCCTGCTGCGCCCTTTTCTTAATGACACTGTTAGTCGTTGAGGTATGAAAACACATCTATTTGTACACTGAGAAGTTTGTGCTTACTATAAACACTTTCCCTATTTGTTGGCTTTCCTTTTAGCAGCTGCAGTTTAAAACCAAGGCAAGCCAAAACTTATCATTATTCTCTGGCATGTGACAAGAACTTGGGTGCCTGTTGTTGCCAGAACAAATCAGACAGGGGGGCTAGTGTTTGCTTAACTGACTATTTTTGTTTAGGTTTGGGGTTTTTTTGTTTTTGAAGTCTGTCGTGCCAGTACATTCAGTCCCTATCCAAAGTAATAATTTGTCTTACCACTCAGGAGCCTTGCTGCCAGGTTTACATAAGGGATTGCAGCCAGGCAGCTGGCAGGGTTGCCCTCCAACAGCTGTGGATTCTTCATGAAAATGATTCAGGAAAAGGGCAAAAATCTAAATGAGGCTGGTGGGGAGGTGACAGTGGTTGCCTTCTGCATCAGTCAGCATGCAGCAGCCTCTGGCAGCCCTGCTCTGAGCCCTCAGAGAGGACTTTTTATGTAAGGTATTGTTGCTCTTTGTCACTTTTTCTCTTTAGGTTGTGTTGAATTAGTTTTTCCAAGTTGACTCGTTTAACTTTTAGAGTACATTTGTCTCCACTCTCCTATGCAATTAATTAATTTCCTTCTTTCTTGCATTGTGGGATGCTGGCAGCGGGAACTGCCTTACATAATGAGTTGTTAAGAAAAGCATTCAGTTTTCTGAAAACATTGCCACAAAGATATGTGATCTCTGTGTCCTTCCAAAGCAGGTGGCTGTGAATGGCGAATCAGGGTGTGGTCTGAGCTCTTCCTGGGTTCTTCTCCCTTATGTATAGCCAAGATGTAATGCCAGTCACAGAAACATGTCATTATGTAGATATTTCCCATGCAAGTCACCTGAGTGGATTTCAGTTTACTTTTCCATGCATTTTCCCCTCTTCTACTCTGCACAGGTTACTCCTTTAAATTGAGCTTTGTCCATTAAACTGTTCTAACCTTCCTATATGCTTCTAGCCATCTTTGCCTCTCTTTGCAAATTTACGTGAAGACAAATTATGGCTTGTGGGATGGATAACATTTTGAATCTGATGTCATGACCTATGCCACAGAAATAGAGGTTCATTTTGGAAGCAACAAGAATCATATAAAAACCAAAGATCTGGTGACTGTTAGAGGTAAAAAGCACATATGCACTTTGTTGTCATAACAAGCATACAGAATCTTCTTTCAGTCCATGAGCCAAGTATATTAGCTTTTCCTGTTTCCTGGGACAGCATTCAGCAGCCCTAGAAACCAGAAAGGGATTACAGTAAGTTCACAGTAATTGAGTAACAAAGCTGAAAAAATTCTGACTCCCTTTCTGTATCTCAGGCATGGCCCTCTCGACTAGAAGGATTCTACATTTTGTCTTCTTGTTAATTTTTTTTGTATTGGCTTTTGCTATAAGGAGAAAGTCCCTACATCTCATGAGGCTGGTGGCTTTCTAATACCGGCTGGGTCAGATAATAGTTTTGCTGAGGAAATAAAGTACAAACATTTCTGACAAGTTTGAAGTAATTTTTAAACGAAGAGATCGGTGACCTCTTATGGGAGAACACACAGTGAATAAAAAAGAATTTAAGCCAGCCTTGGAAATCTTTGTGCTTTTAATATTTGTGTTTACAAAAACCAAGACACCCATCACTAACCTGTCTTACTAGCCAGCCTGGGAAAAGACAGAGACTCTGCACTGTGACTTGACTTATTTTTACTGCAGTAAGTGAGTAGTTCCCTCTCCCATAACTTAGCCTGTCTCCTGAAGTGCCTGGTGCATTGTTCAGCTGAGGAGGTTCAGCATTGTGTGCCTGGTTTTCGGTAGCTTTGCGTAACAAGCAGTTTTCTACCACCTGAAGCTGTGAGATACTCCTTCCTCTGCGGCTTTCCAGAGAGGACCTGGGCCTGCATCCTGCAGATCAGCAGGCAGAGGTCACAAGGTTCTCACTCAGGCTTGCTTGCTGCTGCAGTTTCCCGATCCAGCTGAAAAGACTGAAAAAACGTTGTGTTCAGCATGTAGGCTGTTGGAGTTCAGCTGTGACTTCCCATGACACACATGTCATTTAATCAAAGTGGTCAGCTGGCTGTCTAATAAGAAAAGACAGAGGGTGGCAGGGCATGGTCATCACTCACTGCACTTGTCACTTCGCTTGCATTGGTTTGTCTCTAAGCTGTGTCAGTGTTGTAAAATCCACCTCTTTCATGAGAGGCCATGAGAGGTTTCCTCTTATTTTATTTGTTGTGAAGGGTGTGATCCCAAGCTGACTGCACATCTACACATTGCGCTTTCTCAAAGTTGGCTCAGTGCCTTCCTCCTGGCCTGAGAGGGTTGCAGTGAAGATAGTTCTGTTTCTGTACCAAAGCTTTTCTTTTCATTCTGCACCTGCTGCAATAGGTGTATTTGTGCTAGGAATGCACACAAAGAGAGGCCAGTAAGTAATTGCAAAGAAAAGCTAAAGGCTGTTTGGATGTTAATGATTTCCAGTCATTAAGGCATTGACAGGACTCCTTAAAACAAGAGATTGCACCACCAATTCCTCAGGTCCTTCCACAGTCTTCAAGCTCTCTGCATTCACAAAGTTTGAGTCACATAGGGAGGGATCAATATCTAATAAAATAACATTTTTAGTGTCCTGCATTACGGTTAGGAGCCACCTAGCCACTATGAAATGATTACTCTCTTGGGAGAACAGATAACACTACACCATGTTTTATAAAATTTATAGAAGTTTCCTTAAAAAAACCCCACTCTGAAAAGTGTCAAATTGCAAAAAAAAAATCAAGTGGCTACTGTTCTGAAAGGGCTACTGAGCATCACAGAAAACAGGTTTCCTCTAAAATCTTGTTAGCCCCTTGAGTAGAAAAACTTGGATTTTTCCTGAGTCCGTGAAGGTGGGTTGGGAAGTTGCAAACTTACACACCTTTCTCTTGGTCTGAATGCTCCCAATAACTACATGTAGACTTACGCTGAATTTTTGTTTTCCCTGCAGTATCCACTTATGCCACTCCTGGCATTGCACAGAGTGGCCTGCAGTGGGACAGGAGTGTGTTTGTGTAGCCTGGACACATACAGAATAGATAGACTCAAAGCTGAGGTTGCAAACGAGGGGCACAGCAGTGAACTGTGCTGAGTGAGCCCAGCATTGCTGGTTTTGGCTGTGCAAATTTACAAATAACGCAGAGAGGACCAGGGGCTCATTTGAATTTATTTTTTTAAAAATCTTTTTGTTAACAAATGAATGTTTTTTCTTCAGTGATTTCTACAATAGACATTTTCATCGGTCTGAAACAGCTGGATTTTTAACGGGTCTTTGTGCAGACTGTTTTATAGAAAACAGTTTAGAGAAGTGAGAGAAATGTCATTGCACATTAACATTTAGGAATTTCATTAGACTAGCAGAGCTTTGGAGAAAGCCTGCTTTGAAAATAACTTGTACCCAACTGGACTTCTGCTTGTTTGCTTGTTCTCCCATTCTCTGGCACTTGACTAACTGGTGCAAATGAAGAACCTAGTGACCTTGTCACCCAGCATGCTTTACTCTGTTCACACAGCAGATTAGCCGGCACAGCCCTTCATTACTTGTTACTTTTCCAGGAAACCCTTTAGGAACCTACTCCCAATCCTCCCCCTTCTCCAGGATGCAGGCCATGAAATAATTTCTGGGCTATCCCATGGGACCAGAGTCCTTTGGAACAAGTTAAAGCAACTGACAGGCAGGTGTGGCAGTGCTTGGAAAGGCCAGTGCTTTAACGAAGAGCAGCCACAGCACCTAATCGAGGTCTCCCAGGAGCTTGGATTGTCCCTTGCAATGGGAAATGAACTTTCATGCTTATCTGTTGCTGAAGTAAGGAGTGCTGAGAACCTGAAGCTCTGAGAAGCTTTCAGCTTGGTCTTTACTTTCCTCTTGTCCCAGCAAGTTTAAGGAACAATTCTGGATTATGTTTTCTCCCCAATAGATTTTAGCTAGCTTTTTTTAAAAGGTAATTTGGCCTCTACATTGCAGGAAGGGACAGAAAAGTTACAATGCAAAAACCCCGGTATATTCTCTACAGATATGCCAACAAGGCTTGTATTTCTATGCTAGTGCAAAAAAATAAAGGGAGTAAAATGACGTCAGCTGATAGCACCTTGCTTCTCTTTTGGACAAGAGGAGTAGATTCTCTTAGTCAAGAGAATGAGTAAGAAAATTCTAGAAATTCCATCTGGGCACTAGTGCTTGGTGTTCCTAAACAGAGGGAACTGTAACTTCTGAAAACCTTCAAAATTAACCATCATCTTTGATGAATTACATCAGTAGTTAACTATTGGCACACACACACCCCGGTAGGAAATACAGACAAAACACACCATGTATTATCCATGCTGATGCCTCCAAGGACAATGTTAATTTCTTTGGCCACACAATCACTCAGGGCTTGTATAGAAGTTCTTGTCTGGCATGAGGTTGTATCCCCCAGCAGGACCTGTCATTTTGCACCTGGTTCTCGGATTTTACTTTTATATGGCTGTACTAAAGCTTCCAAAACTGTCTTGCACACAACATACAAAAAGAACCATCAGTATAATTTTACATTTCTTTTCAGATCATTGATAAAAGCATGAAGTGATCCAGGGCTGAGGACCAGCTTTGGAAAGCCCCCATTACTACTTTAACCGCCTTACTGAGAATTCCCCTTTGACTAAATTATGTTTTTGACATGTTAGTTGTTCTTTCTTCCTATTTGTGCCCTTTTGGAAGGGCCTTTTAAATTGTCTTTCTGCTCTGTTTGAACGTGAAGAGCTACAGTTTTCCAATATGGTTTCTATTTACATGTGACTTGCTTATTTCATGTGTGTGTGCAAGTCTTCTGGCCTTTTAAATGGCATTTTACATTTTTGTATGGGTGCTATTTTGGAAAGTACATTATTTAATTTTTAATTTTCAGCCTGGTGATATCTTTGCTTTGCATTTCATGTTTCTGCCAGAAGGAAAATACTGTGTAACTTAGTAAACACTGTGGGAATAAATTGATGGTACTGAGCAGCATCCTAAAACCCCTGAGATTTTGTCAGACCAGGCAAAATGGGGTTTTTTGTTTGTGGGGGTTTTTTTTAATAGTGCCTAATTTGTGTATGACTGCAGTGAAGCAAGGGATAACTGCTTTTCAGACACAACCTGAATTTAGCATGATGTCACGAACTAACCTTCTTCACTGTTGCCGATTCATAAATTAATCTTTCTGGGTATTACAACATCTCTTTTTGTTACTGAATTCTTTGTCAAGGAATTTGTCACTTTTAAGATTCTTTATACAGTCAAGTCCCATGGAAGTTATGACAAAATAGCCAGCGTATGAATTCAGAGTACAGCAGCTATTCGAGTTACTCCACTTACGTGTATTTAGCAAGCTGCTCTGGAGAACCCTGACCCCTTTCCTGCGTAGATGGGTCCTTAGTTAAATGTGGAAAATTAATTTTTTTAATGGCATCATGATGGTAACATTTTATAGAAGTGTAATAAACTATGAATAATTGTGTGTATAAAAAAAGACTGGCCAGGAAAAGGCAGTCTGATTTATTGCTGAATTGTGAAACAGCACAAGGTGCTTTTGTTTTACACTGAAGTAGTTCTATGTATCACAGTAAAATCCTTCTTATGGTTTTAGTTGCTTAAAAGCACATGTAGTACATTTAATTTAACAGGAAGTCATCAAGATATTCATTTAATTGCCACAGATAAGAGCAGCCCAGATCCAATGTGGCAGAGTGCTTTATCAGCATTGCTGACTTTCCTAAAAAGAGGCTCTGTGCTGTGCCTGGCACGACTGTGTTGCAGCAGAACAGGCTTGTGCTGAGGTAATGGGCATGGCTAGTGCACTTTCAGTCAGCCAGCCAGCTGAAAAGAGCAAATATAAAACAGTTCAGCGTACTGAATAGAGACATCTCTGTGTCTCTACTCCATGCCACTGCTTTCTGAGGCTGCACCTGCTTGTGCTTTCTTTTTTTGACAGAAAACACCCCTGCGTCTGAGAAATGTCTGATACCTTCGGTTAATTTGAGAGTGTCTGCTGCTTCTCCAGAAAGCTGATGTGGCTTATTATTAATTTGCATGACATGCATCTCTATGGAAATCTTAAACATCCAGGTACTAAGCTCTTGCCACAGCTTTTTCCCAAACCTCCCAGTCTTCACTGGGGTTGAAGGTGATGGTGCTTTTAATATTGACTTAAATTTTTTAAGGTTGACATTTGCCATTATGCTTTTACCACCTAAAATGTTGAAAGGATCCATTCTCTTCTGCTCCTGGATTAGTTTGAGATTATCCCCTTCCCCATCAAGTAAAGTATGTAATGTGGTAACATTGTTCACAGGCAGGGCAGCAGCAGAAGTGTTGCTGTCCAATATTGGGGGAAATTGAAGGCAGTTCCTTAGGCCTTCTGGGCAGAGGAGGTGCAAAGGTGAAAAAATATTGGGCATGCTTCTTCAGTAGCTATCAAACATTTCAGTGCAAGACCTTCTTAGTGAGTTCGTACTGTTCATTTTCCAAGGCTGCTATGTTCTGGAAAGTGACATGCCTGTTGTGTGGCGTTGTTTTGCTACCATGCTTCCCAGCCCCAAATTTCTACCAAATAAAATGGTGCGATTTTTCATTTCAGAGCAGTATTTGATCAGCAGCCACAGATGTAGAAGCAGGAGTGTTTGAGGGTGGCCCACTGGGAACATACATAGAAACAAGTTCAGCGTCTGCAACACTTATCTCTTCAGTTCAAATGTTAAGGGAAGACTTCTCGTGTGCTCCTCTTTGCAGTGGGTCTGAATTGGTTGGCCAACTACAGTACAAACTGATACAACCCCAGTTGTATCTACTGCGACATGAAGGGATAAGTTCAAAGGCCCAGTTGTGCCAGCCCCAGTGGGACACCCATACGGTGAAGATGTGTGTGCAGCAGTGTGGCTTGGGGCCACGCGCGGCATCCACAGTGCATCCCCCCCCAAGTTGCTATAAAAGCCATTTCAACTCCATTGCCACTCCAGGCTCCCAGGAGCAAAATGACTTCAAAGCCAAAACAGCATTTGCCGCTGCCGTGGTGGGAAGGGAGCGTGTGGTGACTGCCCTGCACTCTGGGTGACTGTAAGAAGCAGCGGGGTGGGTTATAGTTACTAAAGGGGATACAGAAGACCTTGTGGGGTCTTTCTGTTAAAAGGTGGCCTGGAGCCACTAGCCCTGAGCTTGTGGCATTTCTTACAGGCCGAGGACCAAGCGGGCATCGGGAGTCTCTTGTGGTTAATCGGCGCCCGGCAAAGCCGGTGGGCCGGGCC
>NW_008681700.1:0-4162 GCF_000695815.1 Acanthisitta chloris | reverse complement strand
ATATATATATATATATATATAAAATAACACTTAAAAATTCACTCACACTTGAGCAAATTACTCTCAAATTCAATCTAGATCGATTTACACATTAGGTAGAGATCACCTAAAAGTTTTAAAAGCTATTACCAGGCTATACCAGGAATAATTTGACATAGACAAAGCAACAGCTTTCAGGGCTTTTTAAACACACCAACTGTAGGAAATGCCAGACCACAGTGACAATTATATTTTAAGGTCACCCACTACTTTGATGTGTAGGCACTGCAACTCTTATCAGAAGCTTTTAATAATGAAGTCCAGATTGCTTATACTTCACATGATCAGTCTGAAGCATTTAAAGAGAGGAAATGGGCAAAAGGTTGTTGCTCCAACAACCCTATTCAGACTTCCATACTGTTTGTTTTAAAGGTAAAGTATCCTCAGCCAAAAGCTAGTCCCTTATTCAGCTCAGTCACAAGACATTTGTCTGTTCCAACTGTTACAAGGCCAAAATCAGGGGGTGATGACAGACAGCAGTATATACAAAAGAACAAACTCTGTACTTTCAAACAACAAAAAAAAAAAAAAAAGCTTTTCAATAATTCTGCAACCTCACCCAGTCCCTTTCCTAAACATTCTAATGGATCATATATTTAAGAATACATTTATCAAAACAAAAACATACCTGTCAACTAAAACCAAATCATCTCTCAGCAGGGCACACTTTGACTTGGGCCAAAAGACATGGACAAGGCAGCCAGCTTTCAAATCCTTATCCATGTGAAGTGCATGAGCAAGCTGATTGACTGTCTATAAACAGCATAAAGAGAAGACAAACATGAATATGCACCACCAACAAGCCTGTAAACCAGACTAATTGGGTTGTCAAGCAAACCTGGACAGGATCTATCCTGAACAGGGTAACAGAGCTCATACTTCCTTCTGGTGAATAGTTGCATTTATAATTTTTTAAGCTCTTTGAGTCAGCAGTGTCTAAAGAACAAGTTGTGCCTTGAAACTCAGACAACAGTTTCTTTGGAGACACAAAGTGGTGTCCTGTACAGGGCTAGAGTGTGTAACACTGAGCATCATCATGAATTTGCCTCAGAGCAAAGCAGTTCAGTAAGCTAAGCACCATAAATCCAAATGAGGGGCACATTCCAGATCCTTAACCAGTAACAGAACTTACTCTCAGTCTTATAAAATGAATCACTCAACATATGCTATGCTACAGTGAGACACAAGTTAGTTGTTTCTCTGCGATAGCCAAGAAGAACTGTGGAGTAGATCAAGTAGTTTGTTCTTCCCTCCTAAATAATTTTCATAAGAATGAGTTAATTATAGAATCATAGAATTTTTATCAAGGCTTTGTTAGACTTGACATCATTGTTAAAAAACAGAACCTTTGAGAAGCAGTTCCTGTGAAAAGCAGTGTGAAATCATTGAAGAAATGTACCTTGACACTCTTCTTTTCATCTGATCCTTCTGTCATAAGATAAGCCTTATCTCCATCAGTCCCTTCCACACTGAGGAAGCAGTTTGTTGTATGGCCAATCCCACTAGGAAGTACCTTATCCCACAGCATTGCATTAATGACTGAACTTTTCCCACTGCTTGTTCTAGAGGGACAGAAAATAAAAGCACGTTGAGCACAGCAGCACTAAACACACCTATGTCCCAAGCTGAATGCTCCTCCATTCAGGGGCATCACCCCACACAGTGCAAAGCTGTTTCTGGTGGCAGAGCTTCAGGCCAGCACAGCACAGCTTGCCAGAAGGGAGCGGGAGGGTTGATTCAAAGGAACTGGTCACCAGCCTGAGATTCTGCAAGAACTTCGAGTTCTCAGCAATGTCCTGTTTTGCACTAACCCTCTACCCCTCACCCATAAATATTTGAGGGTTAACTATTACACAACAGCATGAAGTTACATAGACTGTAACTACTGTAACTTGCTTTTGAGCTGCTTCCAGAAAAAGTTAAGTGCTCACTGTACAACAGTCTACAAATTTATTCAAAGAGCCAGAGAGTTAAATTCTCCTTTTCCTGCTCTGAACTTCTCCCTTTTGCAAAGCAACTTTCATCACACGTCACAACTTGTAAATGTATTCAACTTTTAATGTATTCAACTGAAATATCAAGGCTGAGATAAAACTAGTTTCTTTATTCCAGAAACTTTTTTAGTTTCACTTTAAATAACTGAACTCCTTTTAGCAATATGAAGGCAAACCCACTGTTGTACATTTTCCCAATATTACTATGGAATTTTTAGAACTAAACCATGATCCTCCATAACAATATGTGACCACATGTTTAAATGCAAGCACAGAAATTTCAATTTCCCTGAAGCAAAGTGGACTAGAGACCTCAGTGTTACTGTTGTCCCTTAAAATCCTCACACAGATCTATCAGACTAATGATACAACCAACAAGGCAACAGTCTCTGTCTATTTCCCTTCAGTTGTTTATATACAGAAACAGCTCAAAGTTTAGTTCTTCAGTGCTTGTGATCAAACACAAACAAAAGTTCTCAACAGTAAGAGTTCAGAATAAGGAAAAGAAGACATTAACTAAACAAAACCACCATGTTAAAAAAAGAAAAGTCATTCTGGAGAAGATGATTATAAACTCAGACCTTCCCAAGCCACATCATGGATCAAGATGGAACAATTATTTTACAAAGTTTATCAAAGAAAAACATGTACAAGACATAGTTAATTAATCTACACTCATGAAGCAAGATGACACCAAAGAAATACTCAGCATCAATTAGATAACAGTGAACACGGTTTTATATATTACATTTCAAACAGTAACTCTGATGCACTAATTGCAGGGCATTTAAATGAGAAACATGGACACCAAGCCCTGCAAGATCAACCAAACCAAAATCAAAATAAGTTCTGGCAACTGTGTTCATTACCTGCCAAAAAATGCCACTTTCATGTGTCTCCGTGAAAGCACCTCCCCAATGACTGCCAACTTGCTTTTATATGCTTGTATTTGGGCTAGTTCATCTTCTGTTGCCACATGCTCAAGCTCTGGGTTCCTGTATGTGGCTACACACAGAACAGAGAAACATAAAAACAATCACATGAGTATGTGCTCTGTGATACATGGTGCAGGTAATCAGTACAAAGATTTGTGTAAGTTTTAATTACAGTGGTAAACCAAAACAAGCAAAATCTCACTGCAGACACTGATATTAGCCCTTGGCAATTGATAGCTCCACCACAAGCACTTGTGAAATCATGACATAAGCCACTGCAGGTCAATCACCAATCTAACTGCTGATTCAGTAGCCCTGTGAACACAGCCTGCTGTGCTCACTTGCCCCAGTCTTTAGGACGCCTGTTTCCTCCAGAAAGAACAGCCAGAACCTCTCATGGATACACCAGTTTGTGGTCTGTCTTCTCCCCATGGAGCTCACTGGGGTGATGAGCAACCAGCTCCATGTGGTGACACATGTGGTCCACACTCCTACAACTTCTGAGGGTGTGGCCAAAGGTTCCTTGGCATTGCATCACCAATCTACCATCGTGCTGAGCCATGGGAGAACCTGTCTGTCCCTCCTTCTGTGCAAAAGGAACCTCAACAGGGCAATAAGGCTGGAGTGGTTAAGCTTTCACCCTCATGGAAAGGAGGACAGGCTGCCAGCCCAAGTGACTTAATCAGCTTTTCATGTATGTAACCATGCCTGTGTAAGTTGAAAGAAAAAAGTATCAAAAGAAGAACATGAGTATTTCTGAATGCTCTGTTTACATGAACAGCACAGTGCCAGCTAACACATGTACACACTGACAGAACAGGGCACGGCCCTGGTGTCTGAGGCCAAAGCTAACCTTCCACAAACGCTGCCCCCTCGGTGACATAGTCCAGCAGCTGGTCGAAGATGGCAGTGATGGTCTTCTTGGCCAGCACGAAGTGCTTCAGCGGAGACACAGAGGCTTCTGCCATGCTGCGGCTGCGAGGAAAGTGACAGGAAAGTGACCAGAACAGTCAGCACAACACCCAGTGAAGGAAACTCACACACTCCCTACGCAGACAGGAGAAAACAAACCGGCAAAACGTGCCAAAGCTCAGAGCCCCAGCGAAGTGCAGCGAGCTCAGGTTTATCTGACCTCCTCCCTCACGACTCGCGGCGGCAGCAACCGGCAGAGCTGGGGCACAGCTTCGCACCGAC
>NW_008681699.1:0-5073 GCF_000695815.1 Acanthisitta chloris | reverse complement strand
CTGTCCCGGAGCAGCAGCTGGGGCCGAACCGCGGGCCGCGGCCCCCGGACACCCTTCCCTCTGCCCGCGCCCTTCGAGGACCCTTCTGGGGCCGGTACAAGCCTTCAGAGGTACTATAAATCACGGAAGAAAAGTCGGGGCAGGATACGGCATTTCTCCGGGTTTTTTTGTTTCCTAACCTGTGCACCCACGCTCCGAACCAGCGAGCCAAGACTGCGCCACGGGACCAGCACCACTACGGCAGTCGGTCATGTTGAGCCAGAAGTCTTTAACCCCAAATTACTGCGCCGATTTAACGGTGTAAATGAGCAGCTGTTAGAGACTGTCTCGGTTTGCCACAAGCCCTGACACGCCACTGCTTCACCTGCCTTACAGGTACAACACAGCACACGAGCACCTGCAAACCCAGACCTTTCACCTCTACCTTGTCTTCCCACCGCGCCGCACCGCAAAGTTTCCACCGCAGGCGTCACCGCTCCAGCGCAGCCCAGCGTGCTGCAGCCTCCCTCTCCAATACACGGGGGCAGCTGAAAACTTCCATTACTGAGCCGTGGACCAGTCTCCCTCGGTGGGGCTGCCCAGGGCTCCTCGGCTCTCCACGGGTGGAGCTCCAAGAGTAGACCTGAGGCAGCGACTGCCCCTGGGCAAAACTCCTGTCAGAATCAGCTGAAGCCGAAGCCATGGGAGGGAACAAGGTCATCCTACAGATGAGGAGACCAGAAGAGTGAGAGGCTGGACGAGGTACTTTACCCCCTCCCAGCCGGTTAGAGGAGAATGTTCTTGACACCTGCTTTCCACACAGGCAGCCTGGGGACATCTCCTGCCCCAAACCAGGGACACTTCTGTCACCCTGGTTTGCTCTGAGGTCTACTAAGACCTGTTAAGAAGAACTCAAGTTCAAGAGTAAAGGAAGATGGAGCAGGACAAGAAAAGGAAAATTTTACAGGAAATGCAGAAAGATTCCTTCCTTTTTTCATGGTAATGTGGATGCTGACATTAAAGCAGGAATGGGAGATGGTGCAGACAGGAGAGACACTAAACTTCCTATACAAATAGAAGTACAAAAGCCCCTTTGGCCACAGTGCTAACAGCAGAACCCTGTAAATACTTCATGATTCTCCATGGCATTGTTTGACCCCTTTGATCCCCATGCTACCAGAGGCAATTGACAGAAAACTGTTGGGGAATCACTTCACTGAAAAATTTAACAGGCAGGCAGGGTGTGAAAGCTAAACGGCTCTGAAAATGTTCAGGTCTCACATGGCAGGATCGCTTACAAATTAATATTGCATAGCAAAGGCCCGGAAAAAGCTCTTCTTAAAGGTGCCAGCCAGGCCAGTGCTGTCGCCCAGGAGGGATGCGGCGATGAGACCCGTCGGTCTCGGTGCCGCAGTCCCTGCACAGCACTATGCACTGAGCCCAGCGCCAAATTGCCGCTGCAGGTGCTGCGGCCACATCACCGCTGCCCTGGGAATGCCACAAACCTTGCACTGTGGTCCCTGCTGCCACCCCACTGCTGTCCCAGTCTCTGTGCTGCTGTTGCTACTGTTGTCACATTAATAGACTGTGTCCTGCTGCCAGGCTGCCACCTCACCGCCACTCCAGCTGCCGAGGGATCACTGTTCCTCCACTGTCACCGACACGAGACTGCTTGACACCGCACTATTGCTAAACTGATCTGTAGCCATGCTATACTGCTCTGCAGAGGTGATAGCATGCTCCTTTTTGCTCCATGACACTCCTCTGCCACTTGGCCACTCCAAAACTATCCTGCTATCAGGCCAAAATTATATGAAACATCCTCCCCACGCTCCCTTTTCTCACCACTTTCCCATTCTGCTGCATTATCACACATACATCCTTTGCCAACTACACCCGTGAGTCACTGCACTGCTCTCACACTGTACTGAGCTCCCACCACAGCAGGGCACTTTGAAACACTGCTGTCCCACTGTCCCACACATCATATAACCAGCCCATACTCACACTGCACTGTCACCAGGTTAGTCTGTAGCGTTGTCCTCGTGCTAACCCACAGCCATTCTTCCAGAACTGCAGCATGGTGGTAACATCTCCCTCACTGCCTTCTGGTACAGCTGGATGGTGCTGTCAGAGCAGTGCAGCCCTTTGCTCCTATCACACCAGAAGTGATCACTGCTGTATAGAACAGCTCTCATCCGGAATATTGTATTACTACATCAGTAGACTGCTAAACTCTCCTGTCAGGCTACAACACCACACAATTATCACACCCGTGCACTGCCAAACTCCTACCACACGGCACCAGTATCACATCTCTGCTCTGCCCCAGGATTGCGTTACCACACCACCGCATTGTCAGGGCTGTGCTCTCCAGGCACTCAGTGCTGCACACACTGCATGCTAACCCAGTACAAACTCCACAGCACAGTGCTTGTCTGCAACTGCCACACCGAGCCAGTGTGCAAACATGCATTAGACTAAGATGACATCCTGGCTTATCCTAATACACCGTTACACTACCCTACTTTAGTTAGTTCATGTACCACTCGATTAAAAAATGTTAAAATATCCTAAATGAGATTTATTGGTTTATTGTATTAGAACATCACTGCACCAATATAGCATAAGCCTAATTAATAAAATATCACTGCATCCTGTATCCTGGCAGTATCTTAGCATTCTCCTGGAGTACACACCCACAGTGCACTATATTGCTGTGCTGGTTATATAAACACGGCGCTTCTGCCTTCACTCCGTCTTTTTTTTTGCACAGCTACAAATCTGTCTCGCTCAGACACAACCCTGTAGTCCTGAGCTGCTCCTTTTTGCTGTTACTGCAATAATGACATTCTCCGTGCAGTCATCCCTGCATTCTTTCCTGCGTATCCAGTTGTACCACTGTGGTGTCTGCATCTGCGACCACATCACTGCACCACCGTGGAACAGGGGGATGATGTTCCACATCTGTAGAGCTGGGACAAGATATACTGGTGCTGCTGGACCACAGTGCTCTGCTGCTGCAGATATGCATCACTGTGCTCCTCTCCTTCTATGTACTGCAAAATTACTGTTTTAACTGTTTCACAGTGGGCTGTGTGGGCTGGAGAAAAGTTCTTGTATTAAATAAATTGTCTGCTGAGCTGTTGCTCTCTCCCAATTACAATGTGGAGCAGACTGGTGTTACAGCACCTGCAGCCTTAGAATGCAGCCCTGAACACTTCTATGCCTATGACCCTGCCTCAGCCCAGGCTGCAGCTTGGGCTCCTGCAGGTGTAAGCCCCTGCCTGCCTCAAACCTTCACTCACATTTTTACACAATGCTTGGCATTTGTTTCTTCACTCACAGAAACAAAATTTCTGTCATTCCATGACAGAATTTCCATACTTCTTATCCTTCAGCCTTTATTCATCCCAGGATTTTGCTATCAGAAAAAAAAAGCTTCACATATACCTTCCTGTAACCAGCTCTTTGTGCATCCTAAGTTATAGTTCCCCGTCTTGTATCCACAAATCCCCTGTACAGAGGAATCTACTACAGCCCACTCCTAAAAGCCAGTCCTAAAATCTCCACTAAATGGTCATTGTCTCATAGTTACTGCAAAGAATGCAAGTGAGGGATGAATACAGAGAGAAATAGGAATAAATGATGTTACGCTCTAAAAGAAAGGTGCTGGTGTGTGTGTAAGCACTGGTGCTATGTACCCAGTGAAAAAATGGAATCTAGAATTGTATCTGTCTCTTTTCTGTAAGGAGCATTGTTCAATGTCGCTGGTAAATTTGCTAAGTTTATGTCTTTCAGAAGCATCTTTTGGCACTGGAATGCAAGCAGCAGAGCAGGTGAAATAAAGGTGCTGTTCAGATAAAGGCTGAGTTAAAAACCAGAGAGATTTCTGTGGGTGGGAGCCCTGGCATGGATTTGTTTGTATATCTGATGCTATGGGGACATATAGCTCCATAGACCTAAAATCTGTTCTCAGATAGATCTACACTTCCCTCAGAACTACAGGTACAGCACAAGTCAGAGCCGAGTCCATGGATTTCAAAGCCTGGTGCTGGAGTATTGCTTTTTATAGCCTGGTTGAGCACCAATCTGCTGATCAGGCTCTTGCTTATTGCTACTACAAAATTTTAATCTAGACTTCTGGTGCACCATTGGCACAGGGAGGGTAATATTCATTCTGAGTCAAACACAACCATAACATTCATAAATAGCAGACTGTCAGTGAGGATGCAAAACTGTTGAGGAGAGCAGATGTGCTTTGATTTTTATCCGGAGAAGTCAAGATGAACAGAAGTAGACAACACTTCCAGATTAAACATACGGGTGTATCACCTCCTTCCACCCAGTTACAAAAATTCCTCTAATTCTCTGCACAGCCTCAGTTTGAATGGGCCCCCTGCAAAGCCTCCCACACCCACATTAAAAGAAAGAAACAGACCCAACGACAACAAACCCCAGAAATCATAATTCTTGTTTAATCGATCACTTCCAGGGCTGGAATTTAGCTGCTCAGGCTACTGGCTTATACCTATAATTGTGCTTCTGGGAGATTGCAGTTACATTAATCTTCCTGGAGATTACATCTCCCAGTAACATCCCTAAATGTCTCTAAAAGAAAATTTCAAGGCACTCTCCCTCCGCCTTTTCATTTTTAGAGGGCAACCCTGTTGGGTAATTTCACTACCAAAAGCAGCTAAAAGCGACAGCTTTGTACCAAAAGAGCTTGCAAACACCGAAAGCATCTGTTCCATCCTAACATAGTGACTGGGAAGGCTTCGGAATTGGGTCAGGATTTTTTTTTTTGTCGTCCTCCCCACTACCTTCTCCTGACAGCTTCTGCCATCAGAAATGATTCATATGCTGATTGTACAGAAATGTACCATAAGGAGATGTAAACAAATACAGAAAAGCAAGGCGGGGAGCCAGAGAGATGGAATCTAATAAGTAAATCGATTTTTAAAATCCGCTTCTCTGACTCTCACCCTCAGCAGGCAGAGCCACAACTTCCCCCGGCGATGGGGAAAGCGCCGCACTTCCCCCGTCAGCACCACCGAGAGCGCCCTCCGCAGCGCCCGGCGGGGCGGGTGGGCT